>NW_028127113.1:0-53700 GCF_965231255.1 Vanellus vanellus | reverse complement strand
CAGAGCAAAAAAGACAAACGTCCAGCTTTTGCTGCCACAGCAAAGGTGCCAGCGGGGAAAAGTAATGCTGGTTCTCACTGCCTCCTGGAACCCTTTCAAATGCCACAGACAATTTGGCTCTCTCTGCTTTCTTGCGGACTCCATCCTCAAAAGCGCCGTTTTTCACTTTCGGCGCCCTCCGGTGGTGAAAAGACAAACGTCCAGCTTTTGCTGCCACAGCAAAGGTGCCAGCGGGGAAAAGTGATGCTGGTTCTCACTGCCTCCTGGAACTCTTTCAAATGCCACAGACAATTTGGCCCTCTCTGCTTTCCTGCGGACTCTATCCTCAAAAGCGCCTTTTTTCACTTTCGGCGCCTTCCGGTGGTAAAAAGACAAACGTCCAGCTTTTGCTGCCACAGCAAAGGTGCCAGCGGGGAAAAGTAATGCTGGTTCTCACTGCCTCCTGGAACCTCTTCAAATGCCACAGACAATTTGGCCCTCTCTGCTTTCCTGCGGACTCCATCCTCAAAAGCACCTGTTTTCGCTTTCGGCAGCCTCCGGAGCAAAAAAGACAAACGTCCAGCTTTTGCTGCCACAACAAAGGTGCCAGCGGGGAAAAGTAATGCTGGTTCTCACTGCCTCCTGGAACCCTTTCAAATGCCCCAGACAATTTGGCCCTCTCTGCTTTCCTGCGGACTCCATCCTCAAAAGCACCTGTTTTCGCTTTCGGCAGCCTCCGGAGCAAAAAAGACAAACGTCCAGCTTTTGCTGCCACAGCAAAGGTGCCAGCGGGGAAAAGTAATGCTGGTTCTCACTACCTCCTTGAACCCTTTCAAATGCCCCTGACAATTTGGCCCTCTCTGCTTTCCTGCGGACTCCATCCTCAAAAGCACCTGTTTTCGCTTTCGGCAACCTCCGGAGCAAAAAAGACAAACGTCCAGCTTTTGCTGCCACAGCAAAGGTGCCAGCGGGGAAAAGTAATGCTGGTTCTCACTGCCTCCTGGAACCCTTTCAAATGCCACAGACAATTTGGCCCTCTCTGCTTTCCTGCGGACTCCATCCTCAAAAGCACCTGTTTTCGCTTTTGGCAACCTCCGGAGCAAAAAAGACAAACGTCCAGCTTTTGCTGCCACAGCAAAGGTGCCAGCGGGGAAAAGTAATGCTGGTTCTCACTGCCTCCTGGAACCCTTTCAAATGCCACAGACAATTTGGCCCTCTCTGCTTTCCTGCGGACTCCATCCTCAAAAGCACCTGTTTTCGCTTTCGGCAGCCTCCGGACCAAAAAAGACAAACGTCCAGCTTTTGCTGCCACAGCAAAGGTGCCAGCGGGGAAAAGTAATGCTGGTTCTCACTGCCTCCTGGAACCCTTTCAAATGCCCCAGACAATTTGGCCCTCTCTGCTTTCCTGCGGACTCCATCCTCAAAAGCACCTGTTTTCGCTTTCGGCAGCCTCCGGACCAAAAAAGACAAACGTCCAGCTTTTGCTGCCACAGCAAAGGTGCCAGCGGGGAAAAGTAATGCTGGTTCTCACTGCGTCCTGGAACCCTTTCAAATGCCCCTGACAATTTGGCCCTCTCTGCTTTCCTGCGGACTCTATCCTCAAAAGCGCCTTTTTTCACTTTCGGCGCCCTCCGGTGGTAAAAAGACAAACGTCCAGCTTTTGCTGCCACAGCAAAGGTGCCAGCGGGGAAAAGTAATGCTGGTTCTCACTGCCTCCTGGAACTCTTTCAAATGCCCCAGACAATTTGGCCCTCTCTGCTTTCCTGCGGACTCCATCCTCAAAAGCACCTATTTTCGCTTTCAGCAGCCTCCGGAGCAAAAAAGACAAACGTCCAGCTTTTGCTGCCACAGCAAAGGTGCCAGCGGGGAAAAGTAATGCTGGTTCTCACTGCCTCCTGGAACCCTTTCAAATGCCACAGACAATTTGGCCCTTTTTGCTTTCCTGTGGACTCCATCCTCAAAAGCACCTGTTTTCGCTTTCGGCAGCCTCCGGAGCAAAAAAGACAAACGTCCAGCTTTTGCTGCCACAGCAAAGGTGCCAGCGGGGAAAAGTAATGCTGGTTCTCACTGCCTCCTGGAACCCGTTCAAATGCCCCAGACAATTTGGCCCTCTCTGCTTTCCTGCGGACTCCATCCTCAAAAGCACCTGTTTTCGCTTTCGGCAACCTCCGGACCAAAAAAGACAAACGTCCAGCTTTTGCTGCCACAGCAAAGGTGCCAGCGGGGAAAAGTAATGCTGGTTCTCACTGCCTCCTGGAACCCTTTCAAATGCCACAGACAATTTGGCCCTCTCTGCTTTCCTGCGGACTCCATCCTCAAAAGCACCTATTTTCGCTTTCGGCGCCCTCCGGAGCAAAAAAGACAAACGTCCAGCTTTTGCTGCCACAGCAAAGGTGCCAGCGGGGAAAAGTAATGCTGGTTCTCACTGCCTCCTGGAACCCTTTCAAATGCCCCAGACAATTTGGCCCTCTCTGCTTTCCTGCGGACTCCATCCTCAAAAGCACCTGTTTTCGCTTTCGGCAGCCTCCGGAGCAAAAAAGACAAACGTCCAGCTTTTGCTGCCACAGCAAAGGTGCCAGCGGGGAAAAGTAATGCTGGTTCTCACTGCCTCCTGGAACCCTTTCAAATGCCCCAGACAATTTGGCCCTCTCTGCTTTCCTGCGGACTCCATCCTCAAAAGCACCTGTTTTCGCTTTCGGCAGCGTCCGGAGCAAAAAAGACAAACGTCCAGCTTTTGCTGCCACAGCAAAGGTGCCAGCGGGGAAAAGTAATGCTGGTTCTCACTGCCTCCTGGAACCCTTTCAAATGCCCCAGACAATTTGGCCCTCTCTGCTTTCTTGCGGACTCCATCCTCAAAAGCGCCTTTTTTCACTTTCGGCGCCCTCCGGTGGTAAAAAGACAAACGTCCAGCTTTTGCTGCCACAGCAAAGGTGCCAGCGGGGAAAAGTGATGCTGGTTCTCACTGCCTCCTGGAACTCTTTCAAATGCCACAGACAATTTGGCCCTCTCTGCTTTCCTGCGGACTCCATCCTCAAAAGCACCTGTTTTCGCTTTCGGCAGCCTCCGGAGCAAAAAAGACAAACGTCCAGCTTTTGCTGCCACAGCAAAGGTGCCAGCGGGGAAAAGTAATGCTGGTTCTCACTGCCTCCTGGAACCCTTTCAAATGCCACAGACAATTTGGCCCTCTCTGCTTTCCTGTGGACTCCATCCTCAAAAGCACCTGTTTTCGCTTTCGGCAGCCTCCGGAGCAAAAAAGACAAACGTCCAGCTTTTGCTGCCACAGCAAAGGTGCCAGCGGGGAAAAGTAATGCTGGTTCTCACTGCCTCCTGGAACCCTTTCAAATGCCCCAGACAATTTGGCCCTCTCTGCTTTCCTGCGGACTCCATCCTCAAAAGCACCTGTTTTCGCTTTCGGCAGCGTCCGGAGCAAAAAAGACAAACGTCCAGCTTTTGCTGCCACAGCAAAGGTGCCAGCGGGGAAAAGTAATGCTGGTTCTCACTGCCTCCTGGAACCCTTTCAAATGCCCCAGACAATTTGGCCCTCTCTGCTTTCCTGCGGACTCTATCCTCAAAAGCGCCTTTTTTCTCTTTCGGCGCCCTCCGGTGGTAAAAAGACAAACGTCCAGCTTTTGCTGCCACAGCAAAGGTGCCAGCGGGGAAAAGTAATGCTGGTTCTCACTGCCTCCTGGAACTCTTTCAAATGCCACAGACAATTTGGCCCTCTCTGCTTTCCTGCGGACTCCATCCTCAAAAGCACCTATTTTCGCTTTCGGCAGCCTCCGGAGCAAAAAAGACAAACGTCCAGCTTTTGCTGCCACAGCAAAGGTGCCAGCGGGGAAAAGTAATGCTGGTTCTCACTGCCTCCTGGAACCCTTTCAAATGCCACAGACAATTTGGCCCTCTCTGCTTTCCTGTGGACTCCATCCTCAAAAGCACCTGTTTTCGCTTTCGGCAGCCTCCGGAGCAAAAAAGACAAACGTCCAGCTTTTGCTGCCACAGCAAAGGTGCCAGCGGGGAAAAGTAATGCTGGTTCTCACTGCCTCCTGGAACCCTTTCAAATGCCACAGACAATTTGGCCCTCTCTGCTTTCCTGCGGACTCCATCCTCAAAAGCACCTGTTTTCGCTTTCGGCAGCCTCCGGAGCAAAAAAGACAAACGTCCAGCTTTTGCTGCCACAGCAAAGGTGCCAGCGGGGAAAAGTAATGCTGGTTCTCACTGCCTCCTGGAACCCTTTCAAATGCCCCAGACAATTTGGCCCTCTCTGCTTTCCTGCGGACTCCATCCTCAAAAGCACCTGTTTTCGCTTTCGGCAGCCTCCGGAGCAAAAAAGACAAACGTCCAGCTTTTGCTGCCACAGCAAAGGTGCCAGTGGGGAAAAGTAATGCTGGTTCTCACTGCCTCCTGGAACCCTTTCAAATGCCCCTGACAATTTGGCCCTCTCTGCTTTCCTGCGGACTCTATCCTCAAAAGCGCCTTTTTTCACTTTCGGCGCCCTCCGGTGGTAAAAAGAAAAACGTCCAGCTTTTGCTGCCACAGCAAAGGTGCCAGCGGGGAAAAGTAATGCTGGTTCTCACTGCCTCCTGGAACTCTTTCAAATGCCACAGACAATTTGGCCCTCTCTGCTTTCCTGCGGACTCCATCCTCAAAAGCACCTATTTTCGCTTTCGGCAGCCTCCGGAGCAAAAAAGACAAACGTCCAGCTTTTGCTGCCACAGCAAAGGTGCCAGCGGGGAAAAGTAATGCTGGTTCTCACTGCCTCCTGGAACCCTTTCAAATGCCACAGACAATTTGGCCCTCTCTGCTTTCCTGCGGACTCCATCCTCAAAAGCACCTGTTTTCGCTTTCGGCAGCGTCCGGAGCAAAAAAGACAAACGTCCAGCTTTTGCTGCCACAGCAAAGGTGCCAGCGGGGAAAAATAATGCTGGTTCTCACTGCCTCCTGGAACCCTTTCAAATGCCACAGACAATTTGGCCCTCTCTGCTTTCCTGCGGACTCTATCCTCAAAAGCACCTGTTTTCGCTTTCGGCAGCCTCCGGAGCAAAAAAGACAAACGTCCAGCTTTTGCTGCCACAGCAAAGGTGCCAGCGGGGAAAAGTAATGCTGGTTCTCACTGCCTCCTGGAACCCTTTCAAATGCCCCAGACAATTTGGCCCTCTCTGCTTTCCTGCGGACTCCATCCTCAAAAGCACCTGTTTTCGCTTTCGGCAGCCTCCGGAGCAAAAAAGACAAACGTCCAGCTTTTGCTGCCACAGCAAAGGTGCCAGCGGGGAAAAGTAATGCTGGTTCTCACTGCCTCCTGGAACCCTTTCAAATGCCCCAGACAATTTGGCCCTCTCTGCTTTCCTGCGGACTCCATCCTCAAAAGCACCTGTTTTCGCTTTCGGCAGCGTCCGGAGCAAAAAAGACAAACGTCCAGCTTTTGCTGCCACAGCAAAGGTGCCAGCGGGGAAAAGTAATGCTGGTTCTCACTGCCTCCTGGAACCCTTTCAAATGCCCCAGACAATTTGGCCCTCTCTGCTTTCTTGCGGACTCCATCCTCAAAAGCGCCTTTTTTCACTTTCGGCGCCCTCCGGTGGTAAAAAGACAAACATCCAGCTTTTGCTGCCACAGCAAAGGTGCCAGCGGGGAAAAGTGATGCTGGTTCTCACTGCCTCCTGGAACCCTTTCAAATGCCCCAGACAATTTGGCCCTCTCTGCTTTCCTGCGGACTCCATCCTCAAAAGCACCTGTTTTCGCTTTCGGCAGCCTCCGGAGCAAAAAAGACAAACGTCCAGCTTTTGCTGCCACAGCAAAGGTGCCAGTGGGGAAAAGTAATGCTGGTTCTCACTGCCTCCTGGAACCCTTTCAAATGCCCCTGACAATTTGGCCCTCTCTGCTTTCCTGCGGACTCTATCCTCAAAAGCGCCTTTTTTCACTTTCGGCGCCCTCCGGTGGTAAAAAGAAAAACGTCCAGCTTTTGCTGCCACAGCAAAGGTGCCAGCGGGGAAAAGTAATGCTGGTTCTCACTGCCTCCTGGAACTCTTTCAAATGCCACAGACAATTTGGCCCTCTCTGCTTTCCTGCGGACTCCATCCTCAAAAGTACCTATTTTCGCTTTCGGCAGCCTCCGGAGCAAAAAAGACAAACGTCCAGCTTTTGCTGCCACAGCAAAGGTGCCAGCGGGGAAAAGTAATGCTGGTTCTCACTGCCTCCTGGAACCCTTTCAAATGCCACAGACAATTTGGCCCTCTCTGCTTTCCTGCGGACTCCATCCTCAAAAGCACCTGTTTTCGCTTTCGGCAGCGTCCGGAGCAAAAAAGACAAACGTCCAGCTTTTGCTGCCACAGCAAAGGTGCCAGTGGGGAAAAGTAATGCTGGTTCTCACTGCCTCCTGGAACCCTTTCAAATGCCCCTGACAATTTGGCCCTCTCTGCTTTCCTGCGGACTCTATCCTCAAAAGCGCCTTTTTTCACTTTCGGCGCCCTCCGGTGGTAAAAAGAAAAACGTCCAGCTTTTGCTGCCACAGCAAAGGTGCCAGCGGGGAAAAGTAATGCTGGTTCTCACTGCCTCCTGGAACTCTTTCAAATGCCACAGACAATTTGGCCCTCTCTGCTTTCCTGCGGACTCCATCCTCAAAAGCACCTATTTTCGCTTTCGGCAGCCTCCGGAGCAAAAAAGACAAACGTCCAGCTTTTGCTGCCACAGCAAAGGTGCCAGCGGGGAAAAGTAATGCTGGTTCTCACTGCCTCCTGGAACCCTTTCAAATGCCACAGACAATTTGGCCCTCTCTGCTTTCCTGCGGACTCCATCCTCAAAAGCACCTGTTTTCGCTTTCGGCAGCCTCCGGAGCAAAAAAGACAAACGTCCAGCTTTTGCTGCCACAGCAAAGGTGCCAGCGGGGAAAAATAATGCTGGTTCTCACTGCCTCCTGGAACCCTTTCAAATGCCACAGACAATTTGGCCCTCTCTGCTTTCCTGCGGACTCTATCCTCAAAAGCACCTGTTTTCGCTTTCGGCAGCCTCCGGAGCAAAAAAGACAAACGTCCAGCTTTTGCTGCCACAGCAAAGGTGCCAGCGGGGAAAAGTAATGCTGGTTCTCACTGCCTCCTGGAACCCTTTCAAATGCCCCAGACAATTTGGCCCTCTCTGCTTTCCTGCGGACTCCATCCTCAAAAGCACCTGTTTTCGCTTTCGGCAGCCTCCGGAGCAAAAAAGACAAACGTCCAGCTTTTGCTGCCACAGCAAAGGTGCCAGCGGGGAAAAGTAATGCTGGTTCTCACTGCCTCCTGGAACCCTTTCAAATGCCCCAGACAATTTGGCCCTCTCTGCTTTCCTGCGGACTCCATCCTCAAAAGCACCTGTTTTCGCTTTCGGCAGCGTCCGGAGCAAAAAAGACAAACGTCCAGCTTTTGCTGCCACAGCAAAGGTGCCAGCGGGGAAAAGTAATGCTGGTTCTCACTGCCTCCTGGAACCCTTTCAAATGCCCCAGACAATTTGGCCCTCTCTGCTTTCTTGCGGACTCCATCCTCAAAAGCGCCTTTTTTCACTTTCGGCGCCCTCCGGTGGTAAAAAGACAAACATCCAGCTTTTGCTGCCACAGCAAAGGTGCCAGCGGGGAAAAGTGATGCTGGTTCTCACTGCCTCCTGGAACCCTTTCAAATGCCCCAGACAATTTGGCCCTCTCTGCTTTCCTGCGGACTCCATCCTCAAAAGCACCTGTTTTCGCTTTCGGCAGCCTCCGGAGCAAAAAAGACAAACGTCCAGCTTTTGCTGCCACAGCAAAGGTGCCAGTGGGGAAAAGTAATGCTGGTTCTCACTGCCTCCTGGAACCCTTTCAAATGCCCCTGACAATTTGGCCCTCTCTGCTTTCCTGCGGACTCTATCCTCAAAAGCGCCTTTTTTCACTTTCGGCGCCCTCCGGTGGTAAAAAGAAAAACGTCCAGCTTTTGCTGCCACAGCAAAGGTGCCAGCGGGGAAAAGTAATGCTGGTTCTCACTGCCTCCTGGAACTCTTTCAAATGCCACAGACAATTTGGCCCTCTCTGCTTTCCTGCGGACTCCATCCTCAAAAGTACCTATTTTCGCTTTCGGCAGCCTCCGGAGCAAAAAAGACAAACGTCCAGCTTTTGCTGCCACAGCAAAGGTGCCAGCGGGGAAAAGTAATGCTGGTTCTCACTGCCTCCTGGAACCCTTTCAAATGCCACAGACAATTTGGCCCTCTCTGCTTTCCTGCGGACTCCATCCTCAAAAGCACCTGTTTTCGCTTTCGGCAGCGTCCGGAGCAAAAAAGACAAACGTCCAGCTTTTGCTGCCACAGCAAAGGTGCCAGCGGGGAAAAATAATGCTGGTTCTCACTGCCTCCTGGAACCCTTTCAAATGCCACAGACAATTTGGCCCTCTCTGCTTTCCTGCGGACTCTATCCTCAAAAGCACCTGTTTTCGCTTTCGGCAGCCTCCGGAGCAAAAAAGACAAACGTCCAGCTTTTGCTGCCACAGCAAAGGTGCCAGCGGGGAAAAGTAATGCTGGTTCTCACTGCCTCCTGGAACCCTTTCAAATGCCCCAGACAATTTGGCCCTCTCTGCTTTCCTGCGGACTCCATCCTCAAAAGCACCTGTTTTCGCTTTCGGCAGCCTCCGGAGCAAAAAAGACAAACGTCCAGCTTTTGCTGCCACAGCAAAGGTGCCAGCGGGGAAAAGTAATGCTGGTTCTCACTGCCTCCTGGAACCCTTTCAAATGCCCCAGACAATTTGGCCCTCTCTGCTTTCCTGCGGACTCCATCCTCAAAAGCACCTGTTTTCGCTTTCGGCAGCGTCCGGAGCAAAAAAGACAAACGTCCAGCTTTTGCTGCCACAGCAAAGGTGCCAGCGGGGAAAAGTAATGCTGGTTCTCACTGCCTCCTGGAACCCTTTCAAATGCCCCAGACAATTTGGCCCTCTCTGCTTTCTTGCGGACTCCATCCTCAAAAGCGCCTTTTTTCACTTTCGGCGCCCTCCGGTGGTAAAAAGACAAACGTCCAGCTTTTGCTGCCACAGCAAAGGTGCCAGCGGGGAAAAGTGATGCTGGTTCTCACTGCCTCCTGGAACTCTTTCAAATGCCACAGACAATTTGGCCCTCTCTGCTTTCCTGCGGACTCCATCCTCAAAAGCACCTGTTTTCGCTTTCGGCAGCCTCCGGAGCAAAAAAGACAAACGTCCAGCTTTTGCTGCCACAGCAAAGGTGCCAGCGGGGAAAAGTAATGCTGGTTCTCACTGCCTCCTGGAACCCTTTCAAATGCCCCTGACAATTTGGCCCTCTCTGCTTTCCTGTGGACTCCATCCTCAAAAGCACCTGTTTTCGCTTTCGGCAGCCTCCGGAGCAAAAAAGACAAACGTCCAGCTTTTGCTGCCACAGCAAAGGTGCCAGCGGGGAAAAGTAATGTTGGTTCTCACTGCCTCCTGGAACCCTTTCAAATGCCCCAGACAATTTGGCCCTCTCTGCTTTCCTGCGGACTCCATCCTCAAAAGCACCTGTTTTCGCTTTCGGCAGCGTCCGGAGCAAAAAAGACAAACGTCCAGCTTTTGCTGCCAGAGCAAAGGTGCCAGCGGGGAAAAGTAATGCTGGTTCTCACTGCCTCCTGGAACCCTTTCAAATGCCCCAGACAATTTGGCCCTCTCTGCTTTCCTGCGGACTCTATCCTCAAAAGCGCCTTTTTTCTCTTTCGGCGCCCTCCGGTGGTAAAAAGACAAACGTCCAGCTTTTGCTGCCACAGCAAAGGTGCCAGCGGGGAAAAGTAATGCTGGTTCTCACTGCCTCCTGGAACTCTTTCAAATGCCACAGACAATTTGGCCCTCTCTGCTTTCCTGCGGACTCCATCCTCAAAAGCACCTATTTTCGCTTTCGGCAGCCTCCGGAGCAAAAAAGACAAACGTCCAGCTTTTGCTGCCACAGCAAAGGTGCCAGCGGGGAAAAGTAATGCTGGTTCTCACTGCCTCCTGGAACCCTTTCAAATGCCACAGACAATTTGGCCCTCTCTGCTTTCCTGTGGACTCCATCCTCAAAAGCACCTGTTTTCGCTTTCGGCAGCCTCCGGAGCAAAAAAGACAAACGTCCAGCTTTTGCTGCCACAGCAAAGGTGCCAGCGGGGAAAAGTAATGCTGGTTCTCACTGCCTCCTGGAACCCTTTCAAATGCCACAGACAATTTGGCCCTCTCTGCTTTCCTGCGGACTCCATCCTCAAAAGCACCTGTTTTCGCTTTCGGCAGCCTCCGGAGCAAAAAAGACAAACGGCCAGCTTTTGCTGCCTCAGCAAAGGTGCCAGCGGGGAAAAGTAATGCTGGTTCTCACTGCCTCCTGGAACCCTTTCAAATGCCACAGACAATTTGGCCCTCTCTGCTTTCCTGCGGACTCCATCCTCAAAAGCACCTGTTTTCGCTTTCGGCAGCCTCCGGAGCAAAAAAGACAAACGTCCAGCTTTTGCTGCCACAGCAAAGGTGCCAGCGGGGAAAAGTAATGCTGGTTCTCACTGCCTCCTGGAACCCTTTCAAATGCCCCAGACAATTTGGCCCTCTCTGCTTTCCTGCGGACTCCATCCTCAAAAGCACCTGTTTTCGCTTTCGGCAGCCTCCGGAGCAAAAAAGACAAACGTCCAGCTTTTGCTGCCACAGCAAAGGTGCCAGTGGGGAAAAGTAATGCTGGTTCTCACTGCCTCCTGGAACCCTTTCAAATGCCCCTGACAATTTGGCCCTCTCTGCTTTCCTGCGGACTCTATCCTCAAAAGCGCCTTTTTTCACTTTCGGCGCCCTCCGGTGGTAAAAAGAAAAACGTCCAGCTTTTGCTGCCACAGCAAAGGTGCCAGCGGGGAAAAGTAATGCTGGTTCTCACTGCCTCCTGGAACTCTTTCAAATGCCACAGACAATTTGGCCCTCTCTGCTTTCCTGCGGACTCCATCCTCAAAAGCACCTATTTTCGCTTTCGGCAGCCTCCGGAGCAAAAAAGACAAACGTCCAGCTTTTGCTGCCACAGCAAAGGTGCCAGCGGGGAAAAGTAATGCTGGTTCTCACTGCCTCCTGGAACCCTTTCAAATGCCACAGACAATTTGGCCCTCTCTGCTTTCCTGCGGACTCCATCCTCAAAAGCACCTGTTTTCGCTTTCGGCAGCGTCCGGAGCAAAAAAGACAAACGTCCAGCTTTTGCTGCCACAGCAAAGGTGCCAGCGGGGAAAAATAATGCTGGTTCTCACTGCCTCCTGGAACCCTTTCAAATGCCACAGACAATTTGGCCCTCTCTGCTTTCCTGCGGACTCTATCCTCAAAAGCACCTGTTTTCGCTTTCGGCAGCCTCCGGAGCAAAAAAGACAAACGTCCAGCTTTTGCTGCCACAGCAAAGGTGCCAGCGGGGAAAAGTAATGCTGGTTCTCACTACCTCCTTGAACCCTTTCAAATGCCACAGACAATTTGGCCCTCTCTGCTTTCCTGCGGACTCCATCCTCAAAAGCACCTGTTTTCGCTTTCGGCAACCTCCGGAGCAAAAAAGACAAACGTCCAGCTTTTGCTGCCACAGCAAAGGTGCCAGCGGGGAAAAGTAATGCTGGTTCTCACTGCCTCCTGGAACCTGTTCAAATGCCCCAGACAATTTGGCCCTCTCTGCTTTCCTGCGGACTCCATCCTCAAAAGCACCTGTTTTCGCTTTTGGCAACCTCCGGAGCAAAAAAGACAAACGTCCAGCTTTTGCTGCCACAGCAAAGGTGCCAGCGGGGAAAAGTAATGCTGGTTCTCACTGCCTCCTGGAACCCTTTCAAATGCCACAGACAATTTGGCCCTCTCTGCTTTCCTGCGGACTCCATCCTCAAAAGCACCTGTTTTCGCTTTCGGCAGCCTCCGGAGCAAAAAAGACAAACGTCCAGCTTTTGCTGCCACAGCAAAGGTGCCAGCGGGGAAAAGTAATGCTGGTTCTCACTGCCTCCTGGAACCCTTTCAAATGCCACAGACAATTTGGCCCTCTCTGCTTTCCTGCGGACTCCATCCTCAAAAGCACCTGTTTTCGCTTTCGGCAACCTCCGGAGCAAAAAAGACAAACGTCCAGCTTTTGCTGCCACAGCAAAGGTGCCAGCGGGGAAAAATAATGCTGGTTCTCACTGCCTCCTGGAACCCTTTCAAATGCCCCAGACAATTTGGCCCTCTCTGCTTTCCTGCGGACTCTATCCTCAAAAGCACCTGTTTTCGCTTTCGGCAGCCTGCGGAGCAAAAAAGACAAACGTCCAGCTTTTGCTGCCACAGCAAAGGTGCCAGCGGGGAAAAGTAATGCTGGTTCTCACTACCTCCTTGAACCCTTTCAAATGCCACAGACAATTTGGCCCTCTCTGCTTTCCTGCGGACTCTATCCTCAAAAGCACCTGTTTTTGCTTTCGGCAACCTCCGGAGCAAAAAAGACAAACGTCCAGCTTTTGCTGCCACAGCAAAGGTGCCAGCGGGGAAAAGTAATGCTGGTTCTCACTGCCTCCTGGAACCTGTTCAAATGCCCCAGACAATTTGGCCCTCTCTGCTTTCCTGCGGACTCCATCCTCAAAAGCACCTGTTTTCGCTTTTGGCAACCTCCGGAGCAAAAAAGACAAACGTCCAGCTTTTGCTGCCACAGCAAAGGTGCCAGCGGGGAAAAGTAATGCTGGTTCTCACTGCCTCCTGGAACCCTTTCAAATGCCACAGACAATTTGGCCCTCTCTGCTTTCCTGCGGACTCCATCCTCAAAAGCACCTGTTTTCGCTTTCGGCAGCCTCCGGAGCAAAAAAGACAAACGTCCAGCTTTTGCTGCCACAGCAAAGGTGCCAGCGGGGAAAAGTAATGCTGGTTCTCACTGCCTCCTGGAACCCTTTCAAATGCCCCAGACAATTTGGCCCTCTCTGCTTTCCTGCGGACTCCATCGTCAAAAGCACCTGTTTTCGCTTTCGGCAGCCTCCGGAGCAAAAAAGACAAACGTCCAGCTTTTGCTGCCACAGCAAAGGTGCCAGCGGGGAAAAGTAATGCTGGTTCTCACTGCCTCCTGGAACCCTTTCAAATGCCACAGACAATTTGGCCCTCTCTGCTTTCCTGCGGACTCCATCCTCAAAAGCACCTGTTTTCGCTTTCGGCAGCCTCCGGAGCAAAAAAGACAAACGTCCAGCTTTTGCTGCCACAGCAAAGGTGCCAGCGGGGAAAAGTAATGCTGGTTCTCACTGCCTCCTGGAACCCTTTCAAATGCCACAGACAATTTGGCCCTCTCTGCTTTCCTGCGGACTCCATCCTCAAAAGCACCTGTTTTCGCTTTCGGCAACCTCCGGAGCAAAAAAGACAAACGTCCAGCTTTTGCTGCCACAGCAAAGGTGCCAGCGGGGAAAAATAATGCTGGTTCTCACTGCCTCCTGGAACCCTTTCAAATGCCCCAGACAATTTGGCCCTCTCTGCTTTCCTGCGGACTCTATCCTCAAAAGCACCTGTTTTCGCTTTCGGCAGCCTCCGGAGCAAAAAAGACAAACGTCCAGCTTTTGCTGCCACAGCAAAGGTGCCAGCGGGGAAAAGTAATGCTGGTTCTCACTACCTCCTTGAACCCTTTCAAATGCCACAGACAATTTGGCCCTCTCTGCTTTCCTGCGGACTCCATCCTCAAAAGCACCTGTTTTTGCTTTCGGCAACCTCCGGAGCAAAAAAGACAAACGTCCAGCTTTTGCTGCCACAGCAAAGGTGCCAGCGGGGAAAAGTAATGCTGGTTCTCACTGCCTCCTGGAACCTGTTCAAATGCCCCAGACAATTTGGCCCTCTCTGCTTTCCTGCGGACTCCATCCTCAAAAGCACCTGTTTTCGCTTTTGGCAACCTCCGGAGCAAAAAAGACAAACGTCCAGCTTTTGCTGCCACAGCAAAGGTGCCAGCGGGGAAAAGTAATGCTGGTTCTCACTGCCTCCTGGAACCCTTTCAAATGCCACAGACAATTTGGCCCTCTCTGCTTTCCTGCGGACTCCATCCTCAAAAGCACCTGTTTTCGCTTTCGGCAGCCTCCGGAGCAAAAAAGACAAACGTCCAGCTTTTGCTGCCACAGCAAAGGTGCCAGCGGGGAAAAGTAATGCTGGTTCTCACTGCCTCCTGGAACCCTTTCAAATGCCCCAGACAATTTGGCCCTCTCTGCTTTCCTGCGGACTCCATCGTCAAAAGCACCTGTTTTCGCTTTCGGCAGCCTCCGGAGCAAAAAAGACAAACGTCCAGCTTTTGCTGCCACAGCAAAGGTGCCAGCGGGGAAAAGTAATGCTGGTTCTCACTGCCTCCTGGAACCCTTTCAAATGCCCCTGACAATTTGGCCCTCTCTGCTTTCCTGCGGACTCTATCCTCAAAAGCGCCTTTTTTCACTTTCGGCGCCCTCCGGTGGTAAAAAGACACCGTCCAGCTTTTGCTGCCACAACAAAGGTGCCAGCGGGGAAAAGTAATGCTGGTTCTCACTGCCTCCTGGAACCCTTTCAAATGCCCCAGACAATTTGGCCCTCTCTGCTTTCCTGCGGACTCCATCCTCAAAAGCACCTATTTTCGCTTTCGGCAGCCTCCGGAGCAAAAAAGACAAACGTCCAGCTTTTGCTGCCACAGCAAAGGTGCCAGCGGGGAAAAGTAATGCTGGTTCTCACTGCCTCCTGGAACCCTTTCAAATGCCCCAGACAATTTGGCCCTCTCTGCTTTCCTGCGGACTCCATCCTCAAAAGCACCTGTTTTCGCTTTCGGCAGCGTCCAGAGCAAAAAAGACAAACGTCCAGCTTTTGCTGCCACAGCAAAGGTGCCAGCGGGGAAAAGTAATGCTGGTTCTCACTGCCTCCTGGAACCCTTTCAAATGCCACAGACAATTTGGCTCTCTCTGCTTTCTTGCGGACTCCATCCTCAAAAGCGCCGTTTTTCACTTTCGGCGCCCTCCGGTGGTGAAAAGACAAACGTCCAGCTTTTGCTGCCACAGCAAAGGTGCCAGCGGGGAAAAGTGATGCTGGTTCTCACTGCCTCCTGGAACCCTTTCAAATGCCCCAGACAATTTGGCCCTCTCTGCTTTCCTGCGGACTCCATCCTCAAAAGCACCTGTTTTCGCTTTCGGCAGCGTCCGGAGCAAAAAAGACAAACGTCCAGCTTTTGCTGCCACAGCAAAGGTGCCAGCGGGGAAAAGTAATGCTGGTTCTCACTGCCTCCTGGAACCTGTTCAAATGCCCCAGACAATTTGGCCCTCTCTGCTTTCCTGCGGACTCCATCCTCAAAAGCACCTGTTTTCGCTTTCGGCAGCCTCCGGAGCAAAAAAGACAAACGGCCAGCTTTTGCTGCCTCAGCAAAGGTGCCAGCGGGGAAAAGTAATGCTGGTTCTCACTGCCTCCTGGAACCCTTTCAAATGCCACAGACAATTTGGCCCTCTCTGCTTTCCTGCGGACTCCATCCTCAAAAGCACCTGTTTTCGCTTTCGGCAGCGTCCGGAGCAAAAAAGACAAACGTCCAGCTTTTGCTGCCACAGCAAAGGTGCCAGCGGGGAAAAGTAATGCTGGTTCTCACTGCCTCCTGGAACCCTTTCAAATGCCACAGACAATTTGGCCCTCTCTGCTTTCCTGCGGACTCCATCCTCAAAAGCACCTGTTTTCGCTTTCGGCAGCGTCCGGAGCAAAAAAGACAAACGTCCAGCTTTTGCTGCCACAGCAAAGGTGCCAGTGGGGAAAAGTAATGCTGGTTCTCACTGCCTCCTGGAACCCTTTCAAATGCCCCTGACAATTTGGCCCTCTCTGCTTTCCTGCGGACTCTATCCTCAAAAGTGCCTTTTTTCACTTTCGGCGCCCTCCGGTGGTAAAAAGAAAAACGTCCAGCTTTTGCTGCCACAGCAAAGGTGCCAGCGGGGAAAAGTGATGCTGGTTCTCACTGCCTCCTGGAACTCTTTCAAATGCCACAGACAATTTGGCCCTCTCTGCTTTCCTGCGGACTCCATCCTCAAAAGCACCTATTTTCGCTTTCGGCAGCCTCCGGAGCAAAAAAGACAAACGTCCAGCTTTTGCTGCCACAGCAAAGGTGCCAGCGGGGAAAAGTAATGCTGGTTCTCACTGCCTCCTGGAACTCTTTCAAATGCCACAGACAATTTGGCCCTCTCTGCTTTCCTGCGGACTCCATCCTCAAAAGCACCTATTTTCGCTTTCGGCAGCCTCCGGAGCAAAAAAGACAAACGTCCAGCTTTTGCTGCCACAGCAAAGGTGCCAGCGGGGAAAAGTAATGCTGGTTCTCACTGCCTCCTGGAACCCTTTCAAATGCCACAGACAATTTGGCCCTCTCTGCTTTCCTGCGGACTCCATCCTCAAAAGCACCTGTTTTCGCTTTCGGCAGCGTCCGGAGCAAAAAAGACAAACGTCCAGCTTTTGCTGCCACAGCAAAGGTGCCAGCGGGGAAAAGTAATGCTGGTTCTCACTGCCTCCTGGAACCCTTTCAAATGCCACAGACAATTTGGCCCTCTCTGCTTTCCTGCGGACTCCATCCTCAAAAGCACCTATTTTCGCTTTCGGCAGCCTCCGGAGCAAAAAAGACAAACGTCCAGCTTTTGCTGCCACAGCAAAGGTGCCAGCGGGGAAAAGTAATGCTGGTTCTCACTGCCTCCTGGAACCCTTTCAAATGCCCCAGACAATTAAGCCCTCTCTGCTTTCCTGTGGACTCTATCCTCAAAAGCGCCTTTTTTCACTTTCGGCGCCCTCCGGTGGTAAAAAGACAAACGTCCAGCTTTTGCTGCCACAGCAAAGGTGCCAGCGGGGAAAAGTGATGCTGGTTCTCACTGCCTCCTGGAACTCTTTCAAATGCCACAGACAATTTGGCCCTCTCTGCTTTCCTGCGGACTCTATCCTCAAAAGCGCCTTTTTTCTCTTTCGGCGCCCTCCGGTGGTAAAAAGACAAACGTCCAGCTTTTGCTGCCACAGCAAAGGTGCCAGCGGGGAAAAGTAATGCTGGTTCTCACTGCCTCCTGGAACTCTTTCAAATGCCACAGACAATTTGGCCCTCTCTGCTTTCCTGCGGACTCCATCCTCAAAAGCACCTCTTTTCGCTTTCGGCAGCCTCCGGAGCAAAAAAGACAAACGTCCAGCTTTTGCTGCCACAGCAAAGGTGCCAGCGGGGAAAAGTAATGCTGGTTCTCACTGCCTCCTGGAACCCTTTCAAATGCCCCAGACAATTTGGCCCTCTCTGCTTTCCTGTGGACTCCATCCT
This sequence comes from Vanellus vanellus, assembly GCF_965231255.1. Taxonomy (NCBI): domain Eukaryota; kingdom Metazoa; phylum Chordata; class Aves; order Charadriiformes; family Charadriidae; genus Vanellus; species Vanellus vanellus. The sequence continues at coordinate 36,549 of NW_028127113.1, read as the reverse complement.
CAAAAGCACCTTTTTTCGCTTTCGGCAGCGTCCGGAGCAAAAAAGACAAACGTCCAGCTTTTGCTGCCACAGAAAAGGTGCCAGCGGGGAAAAGTAATGCTGGTTCTCACTGCCTCCTGGAACCCTTTCAAATGCCACAGACAATTTGGCCCTCTCTGCTTTCCTGCGGACTCCATCCTCAAAAGCACCTGTTTTCGCTTTCGGCAGCCTCCGGAGCAAAAAAGACAAACGTCCAGCTTTTGCTGCCACAGCAAAGGTGCCAGCTGGGAAAAGTAATGCTGGTTCTCACTGCCTCCTGGAACCTCTTCAAATGCCCCAGACAATTTGGCCCTCTCTGCTTTCCTGCGGACTCCATCCTCAAAAGCACCTATTTTCGCTTTCGGCAGCCTCCGGAGCAAAAAAGACAAACGTCCAGCTTTTGCTGCCACAGCAAAGGTGCCAGCGGGGAAAAGTAATGCTGGTTCTCACTGCCTCCTGGAACCTCTTCAAATGCCCCAGACAATTTGGCCCTCTCTGCTTTCCTGCGGACTCCATCCTCAAAAGCACCTGTTTTCGCTTTCGGCAGCGTCCGGAGCAAAAAAGACAAACGTCCAGCTTTTGCTGCCACAGCAAAGGTGCCAGCGGGGAAAAGTAATGCTGGTTCTCACTGCCTCCTGGAACCCTTTCAAATGCCACAGACAATTTGGCCCTCTCTGCTTTCCTGCGGACTCCATCCTCAAAAGCACCTATTTTCGCTTTCGGCAGCCTCCGGAGCAAAAAAGACAAACGTCCAGCTTTTGCTGCCACAGCAAAGGTGCCAGCGGGGAAAAGTAATGCTGGTTCTCACTGCCTCCTGGAACCCTTTCAAATGCCCCAGACAATTAAGCCCTCTCTGCTTTCCTGTGGACTCTATCCTCAAAAGCGCCTTTTTTCACTTTCGGCGCCCTCCGGTGGTAAAAAGACAAACGTCCAGCTTTTGCTGCCACAGCAAAGGTGCCAGCGGGGAAAAGTGATGCTGGTTCTCACTGCCTCCTGGAACTCTTTCAAATGCCACAGACAATTTGGCCCTCTCTGCTTTCCTGCGGACTCTATCCTCAAAAGCGCCTTTTTTCTCTTTCGGCGCCCTCCGGTGGTAAAAAGAAAAACGTCCAGCTTTTGCTGCCACAGCAAAGGTGCCAGCGGGGAAAAGTAATGCTGGTTCTCACTGCCTCCTGGAACTCTTTCAAATGCCCCAGACAATTTGGCCCTCTCTGCTTTCCTGCGGACTCCATCGTCAAAAGCACCTCTTTTCGCTTTCGGCAGCCTCCGGAGCAAAAAAGACAAACGTCCAGCTTTTGCTGCCACAGCAAAGGTGCCAGCGGGGAAAAGTAATGCTGGTTCTCACTGCCTCCTGGAACCCTTTCAAATGCCCCAGACAATTAAGCCCTCTCTGCTTTCCTGTGGACTCTATCCTCAAAAGCGCCTTTTTTCACTTTCGGCGCCCTCCGGTGGTAAAAAGACAAACGTCCAGCTTTTGCTGCCACAGCAAAGGTGCCAGCGGGGAAAAGTAATGCTGGTTCTCACTGCCTCCTGGAACCCTTTCAAATGCCACAGACAATTTGGCCCTCTCTGCTTTCCTGCGGACTCCATCCTCAAAAGCACCTGTTTTCGCTTTCGGCAGCGTCCGGAGCAAAAAAGACAAACGTCCAGCTTTTGCTGCCACAGCAAAGGTGCCAGCGGGGAAAAGTAATGCTGGTTCTCACTGCCTCCTGGAACCTCTTCAAATGCCCCAGACAATTTGGCCCTCTCTGCTTTCCTGCGGACTCCATCCTCAAAAGCACCTATTTTCGCTTTCGGCAGCCTCCGGAGCAAAAAAGACAAACGTCCAGCTTTTGCTGCCACAGCAAAGGTGCCAGCGGGGAAAAGTAATGCTGGTTCTCACTGCCTCCTGGAACCCTTTCAAATGCCCCAGACAATTAAGCCCTCTCTGCTTTCCTGTGGACTCTATCCTCAAAAGCGCCTTTTTTCACTTTCGGCGCCCTCCGGTGGTAAAAAGACAAACGTCCAGCTTTTGCTGCCACAGCAAAGGTGCCAGCGGGGAAAAGTGATGCTGGTTCTCACTGCCTCCTGGAACTCTTTCAAATGCCACAGACAATTTGGCCCTCTCTGCTTTCCTGCGGACTCTATCCTCAAAAGCGCTTTTTTTCTCTTTCGGCGCCCTCCGGTGGTAAAAAGAAAAACGTCCAGCTTTTGCTGCCACAGCAAAGGTGCCAGCGGGGAAAAGTAATGCTGGTTCTCACTGCCTCCTGGAACCCTTTCAAATGCCCCAGACAATTTGGCCCTCTCTGCTTTCCTGTGGACTCCATCCTCAAAAGCACCTGTTTTCGCTTTCGGCAGCCTCCGGAGCAAAAAAGACAAACGTCCAGCTTTTGCTGCCACAGCAAAGGTGCCAGCGGGGAAAAGTAATGCTGGTTCTCACTGCCTCCTGGAACCCTTTCAAATGCCACAGACAATTTGGCCCTCTCTGCTTTCCTGCGGACTCCATCCTCAAAAGCACCTGTTTTCGCTTTCGGCAGCCTCCAGAGCAAAAAAGACAAACGTCCAGCTTTTGCTGCCACAGCAAAGGTGCCAGCGGGGAAAAGTAATGCTGGTTCTCACTGCCTCCTGGAACCTCTTCAAATGCCCCAGACAATTTGACCCTCTCTGCTTTCCTGCGGACTCCATCCTCAAAAGCACCTATTTTCGCTTTCGGCAGCCTCCGGAGCAAAAAAGACAAACGTCCAGCTTTTGCTGCCACAGCAAAGGTGCCAGCGGGGAAAAGTAATGCTGGTTCTCACTGCCTCCTGGAACCTCTTCAAATGCCCCAGACAATTTGGCCCTCTCTGCTTTCCTGCGGACTCCATCCTCAAAAGCACCTGTTTTCGCTTTCGGCAGCCTCCGGAGCAAAAAAGACAAACGGCCAGCTTTTGCTGCCTCAGCAAAGGTGCCAGCGGGGAAAAGTAATGCTGGTTCTCACTGCCTCCTGGAACCCTTTCAAATGCCACAGACAATTTGGCCCTCTCTGCTTTCCTGCGGACTCCATCCTCAAAAGCACCTGTTTTCGCTTTCGGCAGCCTCCGGAGCAAAAAAGACAAACGTCCAGCTTTTGCTGCCACAGCAAAGGTGCCAGCGGGGAAAAGTAATGCTGGTTCTCACTGCCTCCTGGAACCCTTTCAAATGCCCCAGACAATTTGGCCCTCTCTGCTTTCCTGCGGACTCCATCCTCAAAAGCACCTGTTTTCGCTTTCGGCAGCGTCCGGAGCAAAAAAGACAAACGTCCAGCTTTTGCCGCCACAGCAAAGGTGCCAGTGGGGAAAAGTAATGCTGGTTCTCACTGCCTCCTGGAACCCTTTCAAATGCCCCTGACAATTTGGCCCTCTCTGCTTTCCTGTGGACTCTATCCTCAAAAGCGCCTTTTTTCACTTTCGGCGCCCTCCGGTGGTAAAAAGACAAACGTCCAGCTTTTGCTGCCACAGCAAAGGTGCCAGCGGGGAAAAGTGATGCTGGTTCTCACTGCCTCCTGGAACTCTTTCAAATGCCACAGACAATTTGGCCCTCTCTGCTTTCCTGCGGACTCTATCCTCAAAAGCGCCTTTTTTCTCTTTCGGCGCCCTCCGGTGGTAAAAAGAAAAACGTCCAGCTTTTGCTGCCACAGCAAAGGTGCCAGCGGGGAAAAGTAATGCTGGTTCTCACTGCCTCCTGGAACTCTTTCAAATGCCCCAGACAATTTGGCCCTCTCTGCTTTCCTGCGGACTCCATCGTCAAAAGCACCTCTTTTCGCTTTCGGCAGCCTCCGGAGCAAAAAAGACAAACGTCCAGCTTTTGCTGCCACAGCAAAGGTGCCAGCGGGGAAAAGTAATGCTGGTTCTCACTGCCTCCTGGAACCCTTTCAAATGCCACAGACAATTTGGCCCTCTCTGCTTTCCTGCAGACTCCATCCTCAAAAGCACCTGTTTTCACTTTCAGCAGCCTCCGGAGCAAAAAAGACAAACGTCCAGCTTTTGCTGCCACAGCAAAGGTGCCAGCGGGGAAAAGTAATGCTGGTTCTCACTGCCTCCTGGAACCCTTTCAAATGCCACAGACAATTTGGCCCTCTCTGCTTTCCTGCGGACTCCATCCTCAAAAGCACCTGTTTTCGCTTTCGGCAGCCTCCGGAGCAAAAAAGACAAACGTCCAGCTTTTGCTGCCACAGCAAAGGTGCCAGCGGGGAAAAGTAATGCTGGTTCTCACTGCCTCCTGGAACCTCTTCAAATGCCCCAGACAATTTGGCCCTCTCTGCTTTCCTGCGGACTCCATCCTCAAAAGCACCTATTTTCGCTTTCGGCAGCCTCCGGAGCAAAAAAGACAAACGTCCAGCTTTTGCTGCCACAGCAAAGGTGCCAGCGGGGAAAAGTAATGCTGGTTCTCACTGCCTCCTGGAACCTCTTCAAATGCCCCAGACAATTTGGCCCTCTCTGCTTTCCTGCGGACTCCATCCTCAAAAGCACCTGTTTTCGCTTTCGGCAGCGTCCGGAGCAAAAAAGACAAACGTCCAGCTTTTGCTGCCACAGCAAAGGTGCCAGCGGGGAAAAGTAATGCTGGTTCTCACTGCCTCCTGGAACCCTTTCAAATGCCACAGACAATTTGGCCCTCTCTGCTTTCCTGCGGACTCCATCCTCAAAAGCACCTATTTTCGCTTTCGGCAGCCTCCGGAGCAAAAAAGACAAACGTCCAGCTTTTGCTGCCACAGCAAAGGTGCCAGCGGGGAAAAGTAATGCTGGTTCTCACTGCCTCCTGGAACCCTTTCAAATGCCCCAGACAATTAAGCCCTCTCTGCTTTCCTGTGGACTCTATCCTCAAAAGCGCCTTTTTTCACTTTCGGCGCCCTCCGGTGGTAAAAAGACAAACGTCCAGCTTTTGCTGCCACAGCAAAGGTGCCAGCGGGGAAAAGTGATGCTGGTTCTCACTGCCTCCTGGAACTCTTTCAAATGCCCCAGACAATTTGGCCCTCTCTGCTTTCCTGCGGACTCTATCCTCAAAAGCGCTTTTTTTCTCTTTCGGCGCCCTCCGGTGGTAAAAAGAAAAACGTCCAGCTTTTGCTGCCACAGCAAAGGTGCCAGCGGGGAAAAGTAATGCTGGTTCTCACTGCCTCCTGGAACCCTTTCAAATGCCCCAGACAATTTGGCCCTCTCTGCTTTCCTGTGGACTCCATCCTCAAAAGCACCTGTTTTCGCTTTCGGCAGCCTCCGGAGCAAAAAAGACAAACGTCCAGCTTTTGCTGCCACAGCAAAGGTGCCAGCGGGGAAAAGTAATGCTGGTTCTCACTGCCTCCTGGAACCCTTTCAAATGCCACAGACAATTTGGCCCTCTCTGCTTTCCTGCGGACTCCATCCTCAAAAGCACCTGTTTTCGCTTTCGGCAGCCTCCAGAGCAAAAAAGACAAACGTCCAGCTTTTGCTGCCACAGCAAAGGTGCCAGCGGGGAAAAGTAATGCTGGTTCTCACTGCCTCCTGGAACCTCTTCAAATGCCCCAGACAATTTGACCCTCTCTGCTTTCCTGCGGACTCCATCCTCAAAAGCACCTATTTTCGCTTTCGGCAGCCTCCGGAGCAAAAAAGACAAACGTCCAGCTTTTGCTGCCACAGCAAAGGTGCCAGCGGGGAAAAGTAATGCTGGTTCTCACTGCCTCCTGGAACCTCTTCAAATGCCCCAGACAATTTGGCCCTCTCTGCTTTCCTGCGGACTCCATCCTCAAAAGCACCTGTTTTCGCTTTCGGCAGCCTCCGGAGCAAAAAAGACAAACGGCCAGCTTTTGCTGCCTCAGCAAAGGTGCCAGCGGGGAAAAGTAATGCTGGTTCTCACTGCCTCCTGGAACCCTTTCAAATGCCACAGACAATTTGGCCCTCTCTGCTTTCCTGCGGACTCCATCCTCAAAAGCACCTGTTTTCGCTTTCGGCAGCCTCCGGAGCAAAAAAGACAAACGTCCAGCTTTTGCTGCCACAGCAAAGGTGCCAGCGGGGAAAAGTAATGCTGGTTCTCACTGCCTCCTGGAACCCTTTCAAATGCCCCAGACAATTTGGCCCTCTCTGCTTTCCTGCGGACTCCATCCTCAAAAGCACCTGTTTTCGCTTTCGGCAGCGTCCGGAGCAAAAAAGACAAACGTCCAGCTTTTGCCGCCACAGCAAAGGTGCCAGTGGGGAAAAGTAATGCTGGTTCTCACTGCCTCCTGGAACCCTTTCAAATGCCCCTGACAATTTGGCCCTCTCTGCTTTCCTGTGGACTCTATCCTCAAAAGCGCCTTTTTTCACTTTCGGCGCCCTCCGGTGGTAAAAAGACAAACGTCCAGCTTTTGCTGCCACAGCAAAGGTGCCAGCGGGGAAAAGTGATGCTGGTTCTCACTGCCTCCTGGAACTCTTTCAAATGCCACAGACAATTTGGCCCTCTCTGCTTTCCTGCGGACTCTATCCTCAAAAGCGCCTTTTTTCTCTTTCGGCGCCCTCCGGTGGTAAAAAGAAAAACGTCCAGCTTTTGCTGCCACAGCAAAGGTGCCAGCGGGGAAAAGTAATGCTGGTTCTCACTGCCTCCTGGAACTCTTTCAAATGCCCCAGACAATTTGGCCCTCTCTGCTTTCCTGCGGACTCCATCGTCAAAAGCACCTCTTTTCGCTTTCGGCAGCCTCCGGAGCAAAAAAGACAAACGTCCAGCTTTTGCTGCCACAGCAAAGGTGCCAGCGGGGAAAAGTAATGCTGGTTCTCACTGCCTCCTGGAACCCTTTCAAATGCCACAGACAATTTGGCCCTCTCTGCTTTCCTGCAGACTCCATCCTCAAAAGCACCTGTTTTCACTTTCAGCAGCCTCCGGAGCAAAAAAGACAAACGTCCAGCTTTTGCTGCCACAGCAAAGGTGCCAGCGGGGAAAAGTAATGCTGGTTCTCACTGCCTCCTGGAACCCTTTCAAATGCCACAGACAATTTGGCCCTCTCTGCTTTCCTGCGGACTCCATCCTCAAAAGCACCTGTTTTCGCTTTCGGCAGCGTCCGGAGCAAAAAAGACAAACGTCCAGCTTTTGCTGCCACAGCAAAGGTGCCAGCGGGGAAAAGTAATGCTGGTTCTCACTGCCTCCTGGAACCCTTTCAAATGCCACAGACAATTTGGCCCTCTCTGCTTTCCTGCGGACTCCATCCTCAAAAGCACCTATTTTCGCTTTCGGCAGCCTCCGGAGCAAAAAAGACAAACGTCCAGCTTTTGCTGCCACAGCAAAGGTGCCAGCGGGGAAAAGTAATGCTGGTTCTCACTGCCTCCTGGAACCCTTTCAAATGCCCCAGACAATTAAGCCCTCTCTGCTTTCCTGTGGACTCTATCCTCAAAAGCGCCTTTTTTCACTTTCGGCGCCCTCCGGTGGTAAAAAGACAAACGTCCAGCTTTTGCTGCCACAGCAAAGGTGCCAGCGGGGAAAAGTGATGCTGGTTCTCACTGCCTCCTGGAACTCTTTCAAATGCCACAGACAATTTGGCCCTCTCTGCTTTCCTGCGGACTCTATCCTCAAAAGCGCCTTTTTTCTCTTTCGGCGCCCTCCGGTGGTAAAAAGACAAACGTCCAGCTTTTGCTGCCACAGCAAAGGTGCCAGCGGGGAAAAGTAATGCTGGTTCTCACTGCCTCCTGGAACTCTTTCAAATGCCACAGACAATTTGGCCCTCTCTGCTTTCCTGCGGACTCCATCCTCAAAAGCACCTCTTTTCGCTTTCGGCAGCCTCCGGAGCAAAAAAGACAAACGTCCAGCTTTTGCTGCCACAGCAAAGGTGCCAGCGGGGAAAAGTAATGCTGGTTCTCACTGCCTCCTGGAACCCTTTCAAATGCCCCAGACAATTTGGCCCTCTCTGCTTTCCTGTGGAATCCATCCTCAAAAGCACCTGTTTTCGCTTTCGGCAGCCTCCGGAGCAAAAAAGACAAACGTCCAGCTTTTGCTGCCACAGCAAAGGTGCCAGCGGGGAAAAGTAATGCTGGTTCTCACTGCCTCCTGGAACCCTTTCAAATGCCACAGACAATTTGGCCCTCTCTGCTTTCCTGCGGACTCCATCCTCAAAAGCACCTGTTTTCGCTTTCGGCAGCCTCCGGAGCAAAAAAGACAAACGTCCAGCTTTTGCTGCCACAGCAAAGGTGCCAGCGGGGAAAAGTAATGCTGGTTCTCACTGCCTCCTGGAACCTCTTCAAATGCCCCAGACAATTTGGCCCTCTCTGCTTTCCTGCGGACTCCATCCTCAAAAGCACCTATTTTCGCTTTCGGCAGCCTCCGGAGCAAAAAAGACAAACGTCCAGCTTTTGCTGCCACAGCAAAGGTGCCAGCGGGGAAAAGTAATGCTGGTTCTCACTGCCTCCTGGAACCTCTTCAAATGCCCCAGACAATTTGGCCCTCTCTGCTTTCCTGCGGACTCCATCCTCAAAAGCACCTGTTTTCGCTTTCGGCAGCGTCCGGAGCAAAAAAGACAAACGTCCAGCTTTTGCTGCCACAGCAAAGGTGCCAGCGGGGAAAAGTAATGCTGGTTCTCACTGCCTCCTGGAACCCTTTCAAATGCCACAGACAATTTGGCCCTCTCTGCTTTCCTGCGGACTCCATCCTCAAAAGCACCTATTTTCGCTTTCGGCAGCCTCCGGAGCAAAAAAGACAAACGTCCAGCTTTTGCTGCCACAGCAAAGGTGCCAGCGGGGAAAAGTAATGCTGGTTCTCACTGCCTCCTGGAACCCTTTCAAATGCCCCAGACAATTAAGCCCTCTCTGCTTTCCTGTGGACTCTATCCTCAAAAGCGCCTTTTTTCACTTTCGGCGCCCTCCGGTGGTAAAAAGACAAACGTCCAGCTTTTGCTGCCACAGCAAAGGTGCCAGCGGGGAAAAGTGATGCTGGTTCTCACTGCCTCCTGGAACTCTTTCAAATGCCACAGACAATTTGGCCCTCTCTGCTTTCCTGCGGACTCTATCCTCAAAAGCGCCTTTTTTCTCTTTCGGCGCCCTCCGGTGGTAAAAAGAAAAACGTCCAGCTTTTGCTGCCACAGCAAAGGTGCCAGCGGGGAAAAGTAATGCTGGTTCTCACTGCCTCCTGGAACCCTTTCAAATGCCCCAGACAATTTGGCCCTCTCTGCTTTCCTGTGGACTCCATCCTCAAAAGCACCTGTTTTCGCTTTCGGCAGCCTCCGGAGCAAAAAAGACAAACGTCCAGCTTTTGCTGCCACAGCAAAGGTGCCAGCGGGGAAAAGTAATGCTGGTTCTCACTGCCTCCTGGAACCCTTTCAAATGCCACAGACAATTTGGCCCTCTCTGCTTTCCTGCGGACTCCATCCTCAAAAGCACCTGTTTTCGCGTTCGGCAGCCTCCAGAGCAAAAAAGACAAACGTCCAGCTTTTGCTGCCACAGCAAAGGTGCCAGCGGGGAAAAGTAATGCTGGTTCTCACTGCCTCCTGGAACCTCTTCAAATGCCCCAGACAATTTGGCCCTCTCTGCTTTCCTGCGGACTCCATCCTCAAAAGCACCTATTTTCGCTTTCGGCAGCCTCCGGAGCAAAAAAGACAAACGTCCAGCTTTTGCTGCCACAGCAAAGGTGCCAGCGGGGAAAAGTAATGCTGGTTCTCACTGCCTCCTGGAACCTCTTCAAATGCCCCAGACAATTTGGCCCTCTCTGCTTTCCTGCGGACTCCATCCTCAAAAGCACCTGTTTTCGCTTTCGGCAGCCTCCGGAGCAAAAAAGACAAACGGCCAGCTTTTGCTGCCTCAGCAAAGGTGCCAGCGGGGAAAAGTAATGCTGGTTCTCACTGCCTCCTGGAACCCTTTCAAATGCCACAGACAATTTGGCCCTCTCTGCTTTCCTGCGGACTCCATCCTCAAAAGCACCTGTTTTCGCTTTCGGCAGCCTCCGGAGCAAAAAAGACAAACGTCCAGCTTTTGCTGCCACAGCAAAGGTGCCAGCGGGGAAAAGTAATGCTGGTTCTCACTGCCTCCTGGAACCCTTTCAAATGCCCCAGACAATTTGGCCCTCTCTGCTTTCCTGCGGACTCCATCGTCAAAAGCACCTGTTTTCGCTTTCGGCAGCGTCCGGAGCAAAAAAGACAAACGTCCAGCTTTTGCCGCCACAGCAAAGGTGCCAGTGGGGAAAAGTAATGCTGGTTCTCACTGCCTCCTGGAACCCTTTCAAATGCCCCTGACAATTTGGCCCTCTCTGCTTTCCTGCGGACTCTATCCTCAAAAGCGCCTTTTTTCACTTTCGGCGCCCTCCGGTGGTAAAAAGAAAAACGTCCAGCTTTTGCTGCCACAGCAAAGGTGCCAGCGGGGAAAAGTAATGCTGGTTCTCACTGCCTCCTGGAACTCTTTCAAATGCCACAGACAATTTGGCCCTCTCTGCTTTCCTGCGGACTCCATCCTCAAAAGCACCTATTTTCGCTTTCGGCGCCCTCCGGAGCAAAAAAGACAAACGTCCAGCTTTTGCTGCCACAGCAAAGGTGCCAGCGGGGAAAAGTAATGCTGGTTCTCACTGCCTCCTGGAACCCTTTCAAATGCCACAGACAATTTGGCCCTCTCTGCTTTCCTGCGGACTCCATCCTCAAAAGCACCTGTTTTCGCTTTCGGCAGCCTCCGGAGCAAAAAAGACAAACGTCCAGCTTTTGCTGCCACAGCAAAGGTGCCAGCGGGGAAAAGTAATGCTGGTTCTCACTGCCTCCTGGAACCTCTTCAAATGCCCCAGACAATTTGGCCCTCTCTGCTTTCCTGCGGACTCCATCCTCAAAAGCACCTATTTTCGCTTTCGGCAGCCTCCGGAGCAAAAAAGACAAACGTCCAGCTTTTGCTGCCACAGCAAAGGTGCCAGCGGGGAAAAGTAGTGCTGGTTCTCACTGCCTCCTGGAACCCTTTCAAATGCCCCAGACAATTTGGCCCTCTCTGCTTTCCTGCAGACTCCATCCTCAAAAGCACCTGTTTTCACTTTCAGCAGCCTCCGGAGCAAAAAAGACAAACGTCCAGCTTTTGCTGCCACAGCAAAGGTGCCAGCGGGGAAAAGTAATGCTGGTTCTCACTGCCTCCTGGAACCCTTTCAAATGCCCCAGACAATTTGGCCCTCTCTGCTTTCCTGCGGACTCCATCCTCAAAAGCACCTGTTTTCGCTTTCGGCAGCGTCCGGAGCAAAAAAGACAAACGTCCAGCTTTTGCTGCCACAGCAAAGGTGCCAGCGGGGAAAAGTAATGCTGGTTCTCACTGCCTCCTGGAACCCTTTCAAATGCCCCAGACAATTAAGCCCTCTCTGCTTTCCTGTGGACTCTATCCTCAAAAGCGCCTTTTTTCACTTTCGGCGCCCTCCGGTGGTAAAAAGACAAACGTCCAGCTTTTGCTGCCACAGCAAAGGTGCCAGCGGGGAAAAGTGATGCTGGTTCTCACTGCCTCCTGGAACTCTTTCAAATGCCACAGACAATTTGGCCCTCTCTGCTTTCCTGCGGACTCTATCCTCAAAAGCGCCTTTTTTCTCTTTCGGCGCCCTCCGGTGGTAAAAAGAAAAACGTCCAGCTTTTGCTGCCACAGCAAAGGTGCCAGCGGGGAAAAGTAATGCTGGTTCTCACTGCCTCCTGGAACCCTTTCAAATGCCCCAGACAATTTGGCCCTCTCTGCTTTCCTGTGGACTCCATCCTCAAAAGCACCTGTTTTCGCTTTCGGCAGCCTCCGGAGCAAAAAAGACAAACGTCCAGCTTTTGCTGCCACAGCAAAGGTGCCAGCGGGGAAAAGTAATGCTGGTTCTCACTGCCTCCTGGAACCCTTTCAAATGCCACAGACAATTTGGCCCTCTCTGCTTTCCTGCGGACTCCATCCTCAAAAGCACCTGTTTTCGCGTTCGGCAGCCTCCAGAGCAAAAAAGACAAACGTCCAGCTTTTGCTGCCACAGCAAAGGTGCCAGCGGGGAAAAGTAATGCTGGTTCTCACTGCCTCCTGGAACCTCTTCAAATGCCCCAGACAATTTGGCCCTCTCTGCTTTCCTGCGGACTCCATCCTCAAAAGCACCTATTTTCGCTTTCGGCAGCCTCCGGAGCAAAAAAGACAAACGTCCAGCTTTTGCTGCCACAGCAAAGGTGCCAGCGGGGAAAAGTAATGCTGGTTCTCACTGCCTCCTGGAACCTCTTCAAATGCCCCAGACAATTTGGCCCTCTCTGCTTTCCTGCGGACTCCATCCTCAAAAGCACCTGTTTTCGCTTTCGGCAGCCTCCGGAGCAAAAAAGACAAACGGCCAGCTTTTGCTGCCTCAGCAAAGGTGCCAGCGGGGAAAAGTAATGCTGGTTCTCACTGCCTCCTGGAACCCTTTCAAATGCCACAGACAATTTGGCCCTCTCTGCTTTCCTGCGGACTCCATCCTCAAAAGCACCTGTTTTCGCTTTCGGCAGCCTCCGGAGCAAAAAAGACAAACGTCCAGCTTTTGCTGCCACAGCAAAGGTGCCAGCGGGGAAAAGTAATGCTGGTTCTCACTGCCTCCTGGAACCCTTTCAAATGCCCCAGACAATTTGGCCCTCTCTGCTTTCCTGCGGACTCCATCCTCAAAAGCACCTGTTTTCGCTTTCGGCAGCGTCCGGAGCAAAAAAGACAAACGTCCAGCTTTTGCCGCCACAGCAAAGGTGCCAGTGGGGAAAAGTAATGCTGGTTCTCACTGCCTCCTGGAACCCTTTCAAATGCCCCTGACAATTTGGCCCTCTCTGCTTTCCTGCGGACTCTATCCTCAAAAGCGCCTTTTTTCACTTTCGGCGCCCTCCGGTGGTAAAAAGAAAAACGTCCAGCTTTTGCTGCCACAGCAAAGGTGCCAGCGGGGAAAAGTAATGCTGGTTCTCACTGCCTCCTGGAACTCTTTCAAATGCCACAGACAATTTGGCCCTCTCTGCTTTCCTGCGGACTCCATCCTCAAAAGCACCTATTTTCGCTTTCGGCGCCCTCCGGAGCAAAAAAGACAAACGTCCAGCTTTTGCTGCCACAGCAAAGGTGCCAGCGGGGAAAAGTAATGCTGGTTCTCACTGCCTCCTGGAACCCTTTCAAATGCCACAGACAATTTGGCCCTCTCTGCTTTCCTGCGGACTCCATCCTCAAAAGCACCTGTTTTCGCTTTCGGCAGCCTCCGGAGCAAAAAAGACAAACGTCCAGCTTTTGCTGCCACAGCAAAGGTGCCAGCGGGGAAAAGTAATGCTGGTTCTCACTGCCTCCTGGAACCTCTTCAAATGCCCCAGACAATTTGGCCCTCTCTGCTTTCCTGCGGACTCCATCCTCAAAAGCACCTATTTTCGCTTTCGGCAGCCTCCGGAGCAAAAAAGACAAACGTCCAGCTTTTGCTGCCACAGCAAAGGTGCCAGCGGGGAAAAGTAGTGCTGGTTCTCACTGCCTCCTGGAACCCTTTCAAATGCCCCAGACAATTTGGCCCTCTCTGCTTTCCTGCAGACTCCATCCTCAAAAGCACCTGTTTTCACTTTCAGCAGCCTCCGGAGCAAAAAAGACAAACGTCCAGCTTTTGCTGCCACAGCAAAGGTGCTAGCGGGGAAAAGTAATGCTGGTTCTCACTGCCTCCTGGAACCCTTTCAAATGCCACAGACAATTTGGCCCTCTCTGCTTTCCTGCGGACTCCATCCTCAAAAGCACCTGTTTTCGCTTTCGGCAGCGTCCGGAGCAAAAAAGACAAACGTCCAGCTTTTGCTGCCACAGCAAAGGTGCCAGCGGGGAAAAGTAATGCTGGTTCTCACTGCCTCCTGGAACCCTTTCAAATGCCACAGACAATTTGGCCCTCTCTGCTTTCCTGCGGACTCCATCCTCAAAAGCACCTATTTTCGCTTTCGGCAGCCTCCGGAGCAAAAAAGACAAACGTCCAGCTTTTGCTGCCACAGCAAAGGTGCCAGCGGGGAAAAGTAATGCTGGTTCTCACTGCCTCCTGGAACCCTTTCAAATGCCCCAGACAATTTGGCCCTCTCTGCTTTCCTGCGGACTCTATCCTCAAAAGCGCCTTTTTTCACTTTCGGCGCCCTCCGGTGGTAAAAAGACAAACGTCCAGCTTTTGCTGCCACAGCAAAGGTGCCAGCGGGGAAAAGTGATGCTGGTTCTCACTGCCTCCTGGAACTCTTTCAAATGCCCCTGACAATTTGGCCCTCTCTGCTTTCCTGCGGACTCTATCCTCAAAAGCGCCTTTTTTCTCTTTCGGCGCCCTCCGGTGGTAAAAAGAAAAACGTCCAGCTTTTGCTGCCACAGCAAAGGTGCCAGCGGGGAAAAGTAATGCTGGTTCTCACTGCCTCCTGGAACTCTTTCAAATGCCACAGACAATTTGGCCCTCTCTGCTTTCCTGCGGACTCCATCCTCAAAAGCACCTATTTTCGCTTTCGGCAGCCTCCGGAGCAAAAAAGACAAACGTCCAGCTTTTGCTGCCACAGCAAAGGTGCCAGCGGGGAAAAGTAATGCTGGTTCTCACTGCCTCCTGGAACCCTTTCAAATGCCCCAGACAATTTGGCCCTCTCTGCTTTCCTGTGGACTCCATCCTCAAAAGCACCTGTTTTCGCTTTCGGCAGCCTCCGGAGCAAAAAAGACAAACGTCCAGCTTTTGCTGCCACAGCAAAGGTGCCAGCGGGGAAAAGTAATGCTGGTTCTCACTGCCTCCTGGAACCCTTTCAAATGCCACAGACAATTTGGCCCTCTCTGCTTTCCTGCGGACTCCATCCTCAAAAGCACCTGTTTTCGCTTTCGGCAGCCTCCGGAGCAAAAAAGACAAACGTCCAGCTTTTGCTGCCACAGCAAAGGTGCCAGCGGGGAAAAGTAATGCTGGTTCTCACTGCCTCCTGGAACCTCTTCAAATGCCCCAGACAATTTGGCCCTCTCTGCTTTCCTGCGGACTCCATCCTCAAAAGCACCTATTTTCGCTTTCGGCAGCCTCCGGAGCAAAAAAGACAAACGTCCAGCTTTTGCTGCCACAGCAAAGGTGCCAGCGGGGAAAAGTAATGCTGGTTCTCACTGCCTCCTGGAACCTCTTCAAATGCCCCAGACAATTTGGCCCTCTCTGCTTTCCTGCGGACTCCATCCTCAAAAGCACCTGTTTTCGCTTTCGGCAGCCTCCGGAGCAAAAAAGACAAACGGCCAGCTTTTGCTGCCTCAGCAAAGGTGCCAGCGGGGAAAAGTAATGCTGGTTCTCACTGCCTCCTGGAACCCTTTCAAATGCCACAGACAATTTGGCCCTCTCTGCTTTCCTGCGGACTCCATCCTCAAAAGCACCTGTTTTCGCTTTCGGCAGCGTCCGGAGCAAAAAAGACAAACGTCCAGCTTTTGCTGCCACAGCAAAGGTGCCAGCGGGGAAAAGTAATGCTGGTTCTCACTGCCTCCTGGAACCCTTTCAAATGCCCCAGACAATTTGGCCCTCTCTGCTTTCCTGCGGACTCCATCCTCAAAAGCACCTGTTTTCGCTTTCGGCAGCCTCCGGAGCAAAAAAGACAAACGGCCAGCTTTTGCTGCCACAGCAAAGGTGCCAGTGGGGAAAAGTAATGCTGGTTCTCACTGCCTCCTGGAACCCTTTCAAATGCCCCTGACAATTTGGCCCTCTCTGCTTTCCTGCGGACTCTATCCTCAAAAGCGCCTTTTTTCACTTTCGGCGCCCTCCGGTGGTAAAAAGAAAAACGTCCAGCTTTTGCTGCCACAGCAAAGGTGCCAGCGGGGAAAAGTAATGCTGGTTCTCACTGCCTCCTGGAACTCTTTCAAATGCCACAGACAATTTGGCCCTCTCTGCTTTCCTGCGGACTCCATCCTCAAAAGCACCTATTTTCGCTTTCGGCAGCCTCCGGAGCAAAAAAGACAAACGTCCAGCTTTTGCTGCCACAGCAAAGGTGCCAGCGGGGAAAAGTAATGCTGGTTCTCACTGCCTCCTGGAACCCTTTCAAATGCCACAGACAATTTGGCCCTCTCTGCTTTCCTGCGGACTCCATCCTCAAAAGCACCTGTTTTCGCTTTCGGCAGCCTCCGGAGCAAAAAAGACAAACGTCCAGCTTTTGCTGCCACAGCAAAGGTGCCAGCGGGGAAAAGTAATGCTGGTTCTCACTGCCTCCTGGAACCCTTTCAAATGCCACAGACAATTTGGCCCTCTCTGCTTTCCTGCGGACTCCATCCTCAAAAGCACCTGTTTTCACTTTCAGCAGCCTCCGGAGCAAAAAAGACAAACGTCCAGCTTTTGCTGCCACAGCAAAGGTGCCAGCGGGGAAAAGTAATGCTGGTTCTCACTGCCTCCTGGAACCCTTTCAAATGCCCCAGACAATTTGGCCCTCTCTGCTTTCCTGCGGACTCCATCCTCAAAAGCACCTGTTTTCGCTTTCGGCAGCCTCCGGAGCAAAAAAGACAAACGTCCAGCTTTTGCTGCCACAGCAAAGGTGCCAGCGGGGAAAAGTAATGCTGGTTCTCACTGCCTCCTGGAACCTCTTCAAATGCCCCAGACAATTTGGCCCTCTCTGCTTTCCTGCTGACTCTATCCTCAAAAGCGCCTTTTTTCACTTTCGGCGCCCTCCGGTGGTAAAAAGAAAAACGTCCAGCTTTTGCTGCCACAGCAAAGGTGCCAGCGGGGAAAAGTAATGCTGGTTCTCACTGCCTCCTGGAACTCTTTCAAATGCCACAGACAATTTGGCCCTCTCTGCTTTCCTGCGGACTCCATCCTCAAAAGCACCTATTTTCGCTTTCGGCAGCCTCCGGAGCAAAAAAGACAAACGTCCAGCTTTTGCTGCCACAGCAAAGGTGCCAGCGGGGAAAAGTAATGCTGGTTCTCACTGCCTCCTGGAACCCTTTCAAATGCCACAGACAATTTGGCCCTCTCTGCTTTCCTGCGGACTCCATCCTCAAAAGCACCTGTTTTCGCTTTCGGCAGCCTCCGGAGCAAAAAAGACAAACGTCCAGCTTTTGCTGCCACAGCAAAGGTGCCAGCGGGGAAAAGTAATGCTGGTTCTCACTGCCTCCTGGAACCCTTTCAAATGCCACAGACAATTTGGCCCTCTCTGCTTTCCTGCAGACTCCATCCTCAAAAGCACCTGTTTTCACTTTCAGCAGCCTCCGGAGCAAAAAAGACAAACGTCCAGCTTTTGCTGCCACAGCAAAGGTGCCAGCGGGGAAAAGTAATGCTGGTTCTCACTGCCTCCTGGAACCCTTTCAAATGCCCCAGACAATTTGGCCCTCTCTGCTTTCCTGCGGACTCCATCCTCAAAAGCACCTGTTTTCGCTTTCGGCAGCCTCCGGAGCAAAAAAGACAAACGTCCAGCTTTTGCTGCCACAGCAAAGGTGCCAGCGGGGAAAAGTAATGCTGGTTCTCACTGCCTCCTGGAACCTCTTCAAATGCCCCAGACAATTTGGCCCTCTCTGCTTTCCTGCGGACTCCATCCTCAAAAGCACCTATTTTCGCTTTCGGCAGCCTCCGGAGCAAAAAAGACAAACGTCCAGCTTTTGCTGCCACAGCAAAGGTGCCAGCGGGGAAAAGTAATGCTGGTTCTCACTGCCTCCTGGAACCTCTTCAAATGCCCCAGACAATTTGGCCCTCTCTGCTTTCCTGCGGACTCCATCCTCAAAAGCACCTGTTTTCGCTTTCGGCAGCCTCCGGAGCAAAAAAGACAAACGGCCAGCTTTTGCTGCCTCAGCAAAGGTGCCAGCGGGGAAAAGTAATGCTGGTTCTCACTGCCTCCTGGAACCCTTTCAAATGCCACAGACAATTTGGCCCTCTCTGCTTTCCTGAGGACTCCATCCTCAAAAGCACCTGTTTTCGCTTTCGGCAGCCTCCGGAGCAAAAAAGACAAACGTCCAGCTTTTGCTGCCACAGCAAAGGTGCCAGCGGGGAAAAGTAATGCTGGTTCTCACTGCCTCCTGGAACCCTTTCAAATGCCCCAGACAATTTGGCCCTCTCTGCTTTCCTGCGGACTCCATCCTCAAAAGCACCTGTTTTCGCTTTCGGCAGCCTCCGGAGCAAAAAAGACAAACGTCCAGCTTTTGCTGCCACAGCAAAGGTGCCAGTGGGGAAAAGTAATGCTGGTTCTCACTGCCTCCTGGAACCCTTTCAAATGCCCCTGACAATTTGGCCCTCTCTGCTTTCCTGCGGACTCTATCCTCAAAAGCGCCTTTTTTCACTTTCGGCGCCCTCCGGTGGTAAAAAGAAAAACGTCCAGCTTTTGCTGCCACAGCAAAGGTGCCAGCGGGGAAAAGTAATGCTGGTTCTCACTGCCTCCTGGAACTCTTTCAAATGCCACAGACAATTTGGCCCTCTCTGCTTTCCTGCGGACTCCATCCTCAAAAGCACCTATTTTCGCTTTCGGCAGCCTCCGGAGCAAAAAAGACAAACGTCCAGCTTTTGCTGCCACAGCAAAGGTGCCAGCGGGGAAAAGTAATGCTGGTTCTCACTGCCTCCTGGAACCCTTTCAAATGCCACAGACAATTTGGCCCTCTCTGCTTTCCTGCGGACTCCATCCTCAAAAGCACCTGTTTTCGCTTTCGGCAGCCTCCGGAGCAAAAAAGACAAACGTCCAGCTTTTGCTGCCACAGCAAAGGTGCCAGCGGGGAAAAGTAATGCTGGTTCTCACTGCCTCCTGGAACCTCTTCAAATGCCCCAGACAATTTGGCCCTCTCTGCTTTCCTGCGGACTCCATCCTCAAAAGCACCTATTTTCGCTTTCGGCAGCCTCCGGAGCAAAAAAGACAAACGTCCAGCTTTTGCTGCCACAGCAAAGGTGCCAGCGGGGAAAAGTAATGCTGGTTCTCACTGCCTCCTGGAACCCTTTCAAATGCCACAGACAATTTGGCCCTCTCTGCTTTCCTGCAGACTCCATCCTCAAAGCACCTGTTTTCACTTTCAGCAGCCTCCGGAGCAAAAAAGACAACGTCCAGCTTTTGCTGCCACAGCAAAGGTGCCAGCGGGGAAAAGTAATGCTGGTTCTCACTGCCTCCTGGAACCCTTTCAAATGCCCCAGACAATTTGGCCCTCTCTGCTTTCCTGCGGACTCCATCCTCAAAAGCACCTGTTTTCGCTTTCGGCAGCGTCCGGAGCAAAAAAGACAAACGTCCAGCTTTTGCTGCCACAGCAAAGGTGCCAGCGGGGAAAAGTAATGCTGGTTCTCACTGCCTCCTGGAACCCTTTCAAATGCCACAGACAATTTGGCCCTCTCTGCTTTCCTGCGGACTCCATCCTCAAAAGCACCTATTTTCGCTTTCGGCAGCCTCCGGAGCAAAAAAGACAAACGTCCAGCTTTTGCTGCCACAGCAAAGGTGCCAGTGGGGAAAAGTAATGCTGGTTCTCACTGCCTCCTGGAACCCTTTCAAATGCCCCTGACAATTTGGCCCTCTCTGCTTTCCTGCGGACTCCATCCTCAAAAGCACCTGTTTTCGCTTTCGGCAGCGTCCGGAGCAAAAAGACAAACGTCCAGCTTTTGCTGCCACAGCAAAGGTGCCAGCGGGGAAAAGTAATGCTGGTTCTCACTGCCTCCTGGAACCCTTTCAAATGCCCCATACAATTTGGCCCTCTCTGCTTTCCTGCGGACTCCATCCTCAAAAGCACCTGTTTTCGCTTTCGGCAGCCTCCGGAGCAAAAAAGACAAACGTCCAGCTTTTGCTGCCACAGCAAAGGTGCCAGTGGGGAAAAGTAATGCTGGTTCTCACTGCCTCCTGGAACCCTTTCAAATGCCCCTGACAATTTGGCCCTCTCTGCTTTCCTGCGGACTCTATCCTCAAAAGCGCCTTTTTTCACTTTCGGCGCCCTCCGGTGGTAAAAAGAAAAACGTCCAGCTTTTGCTGCCACAGCAAAGGTGCCAGCGGGGAAAAGTAATGCTGGTTCTCACTGCCTCCTGGAACTCTTTCAAATGCCACAGACAATTTGGCCCTCTCTGCTTTCCTGCGGACTCCATCCTCAAAAGCACCTGTTTTCGCTTTCGGCAGCCTCCGGAGCAAAAAAGACAAACGTCCAGCTTTTGCTGCCACAGCAAAGGTGCCAGCGGGGAAAAGTAATGCTGGTTCTCACTGCCTCCTGGAACCCTTTCAAATGCCACAGACAATTTGGCCCTCTCTGCTTTCCTGCGGACTCCATCCTCAAAAGCACCTGTTTTCGCTTTCGGCAGCCTCCGGAGCAAAAAAGACAAACGTCCAGCTTTTGCTGCCACAGCAAAGGTGCCAGCGGGGAAAAGTAATGCTGGTTCTCACTGCCTCCTGGAACCCTTTCAAATGCCACAGACAATTTGGCCCTCTCTGCTTTCCTGCGGACTCCATCCTCAAAAGCACCTGTTTTCACTTTCAGCAGCCTCCGGAGCAAAAAAGACAAACGTCCAGCTTTTGCTGCCACAGCAAAGGTGCCAGCGGGGAAAAGTAATGCTGGTTCTCACTGCCTCCTGGAACCCTTTCAAATGCCCCAGACAATTTGGCCCTCTCTGCTTTCCTGCGGACTCCATCCTCAAAAGCACCTGTTTTCGCTTTCGGCAGCCTCCGGAGCAAAAAAGACAAACGTCCAGCTTTTGCTGCCACAGCAAAGGTGCCAGCGGGGAAAAGTAATGCTGGTTCTCACGGCCTCCTGGAACCTCTTCAAATGCCCCAGACAATTTGGCCCTCTCTGCTTTCCTGCTGACTCTATCCTCAAAAGCGCCTTTTTTCACTTTCGGCGCCCTCCGGTGGTAAAAAGAAAAACGTCCAGCTTTTGCTGCCACAGCAAAGGTGCCAGCGGGGAAAAGTAATGCTGGTTCTCACTGCCTCCTGGAACTCTTTCAAATGCCACAGACAATTTGGCCCTCTCTGCTTTCCTGCGGACTCCATCCTCAAAAGCACCTATTTTCGCTTTCGGCAGCCTCCGGAGCAAAAAAGACAAACGTCCAGCTTTTGCTGCCACAGCAAAGGTGCCAGCGGGGAAAAGTAATGCTGGTTCTCACTGCCTCCTGGAACCCTTTCAAATGCCACAGACAATTTGGCCCTCTCTGCTTTCCTGCGGACTCCATCCTCAAAAGCACCTGTTTTCGCTTTCGGCAGCCTCCGGAGCAAAAAAGACAAACGTCCAGCTTTTGCTGCCACAGCAAAGGTGCCAGCGGGGAAAAGTAATGCTGGTTCTCACTGCCTCCTGGAACCCTTTCAAATGCCACAGACAATTTGGCCCTCTCTGCTTTCCTGCAGACTCCATCCTCAAAAGCACCTGTTTTCACTTTCAGCAGCCTCCGGAGCAAAAAAGACAAACGTCCAGCTTTTGCTGCCACAGCAAAGGTGCCAGCGGGGAAAAGTAATGCTGGTTCTCACTGCCTCCTGGAACCCTTTCAAATGCCCCAGACAATTTGGCCCTCTCTGCTTTCCTGCGGACTCCATCCTCAAAAGCACCTGTTTTCGCTTTCGGCAGCCTCCGGAGCAAAAAAGACAAACGTCCAGCTTTTGCTGCCACAGCAAAGGTGCCAGCGGGGAAAAGTAATGCTGGTTCTCACTGCCTCCTGGAACCTCTTCAAATGCCCCAGACAATTTGGCCCTCTCTGCTTTCCTGCGGACTCCATCCTCAAAAGCACCTATTTTCGCTTTCGGCAGCCTCCGGAGCAAAAAAGACAAACGTCCAGCTTTTGCTGCCACAGCAAAGGTGCCAGCGGGGAAAAGTAATGCTGGTTCTCACTGCCTCCTGGAACCTCTTCAAATGCCCCAGACAATTTGGCCCTCTCTGCTTTCCTGCGGACTCCATCCTCAAAAGCACCTGTTTTCGCTTTCGGCAGCCTCCGGAGCAAAAAAGACAAACGGCCAGCTTTTGCTGCCTCAGCAAAGGTGCCAGCGGGGAAAAGTAATGCTGGTTCTCACTGCCTCCTGGAACCCTTTCAAATGCCACAGACAATTTGGCCCTCTCTGCTTTCCTGCGGACTCCATCCTCAAAAGCACCTGTTTTCGCTTTCGGCAGCCTCCGGAGCAAAAAGACAAACGTCCAGCTTTTGCTGCCACAGCAAAGGTGCCAGCGGGGAAAAGTAATGCTGGTTCTCACTGCCTCCTGGAACCCTTTCAAATGCCACAGACAATTTGGCCCTCTCTGCTTTCCTGCGGACTCCATCCTCAAAAGCACCTGTTTTCGCTTTCGGCAGCCTCCGGAGCAAAAAAGACAAACGTCCAGCTTTTGCTGCCACAGCAAGGTGCCAGTGGGGAAAAGTAATGCTGGTTCTCACTGCCTCCTGGAACCCTTTCAAATTCCCCCTGACAATTTGGCCCTCTCTGCTTTCCTGCGGACTCTATCCTCAAAAGCGCCTTTTTTCACTTTCGGCGCCCTCCGGTGGTAAAAAGAAAAACGTCCAGCTTTTGCTGCCACAGCAAAGGTGCCAGCGGGGAAAAGTAATGCTGGTTCTCACTGCCTCCTGGAACTCTTTCAAATGCCACAGACAATTTGGCCCTCTCTGCTTTCCTGCGGACTCCATCCTCAAAAGCACCTATTTTCGCTTTCGGCAGCCTCCGGAGCAAAAAGACAAACGTCCAGCTTTTGCTGCCACAGCAAAGGTGCCAGCGGGGAAAAGTAATGCTGGTTCTCACTGCCTCCTGGAACCCTTTCAAATGCCACAGACAATTTGGCCCTCTCTGCTTTCCTGCGGACTCCATCCTCAAAAGCACCTGTTTTCGCTTTCGGCAGCCTCCGGAGCAAAAAAGACAAACGTCCAGCTTTTGCTGCCACAGCAAAGGTGCCAGCGGGGAAAAGTAATGCTGGTTCTCACTGCCTCCTGGAACCTCTTCAAATGCCCCAGACAATTTGGCCCTCTCTGCTTTCCTGCGGACTCCATCCTCAAAAGCACCTATTTTCGCTTTCGGCAGCCTCCGGAGCAAAAAAGACAAACGTCCAGCTTTTGCTGCCACAGCAAAGGTGCCAGCGGGGAAAAGTAATGCTGGTTCTCACTGCCTCCTGGAACCCTTTCAAATGCCACAGACAATTTGGCCCTCTCTGCTTTCCTGCAGACTCCATCCTCAAAAGCACCTGTTTTCACTTTCAGCAGCCTCCGGAGCAAAAAAGACAAACGTCCAGCTTTTGCTGCCACAGCAAAGGTGCCAGCGGGGAAAAGTAATGCTGGTTCTCACTGCCTCCTGGAACCCTTTCAAATGCCCCAGACAATTTGGCCCTCTCTGCTTTCCTGCGGACTCCATCCTCAAAAGCACCTGTTTTCGCTTTCGGCAGCGTCCGGAGCAAAAAAGACAAACGTCCAGCTTTTGCTGCCACAGCAAAGGTGCCAGCGGGGAAAAGTAATGCTGGTTCTCACTGCCTCCTGGAACCCTTTCAAATGCCACAGACAATTTGGCCCTCTCTGCTTTCCTGCGGACTCCATCCTCAAAAGCACCTATTTTCGCTTTCGGCAGCCTCCGGAGCAAAAAAGACAAACGTCCAGCTTTTGCTGCCACAGCAAAGGTGCCAGTGGGGAAAAGTAATGCTGGTTCTCACTGCCTCCTGGAACCCTTTCAAATGCCCCTGACAATTTGGCCCTCTCTGCTTTCCTGCGGACTCTATCCTCAAAAGCGCCTTTTTTCACTTTCGGCGCCCTCCGGTGGTAAAAAGAAAAACGTCCAGCTTTTGCTGCCACAGCAAAGGTGCCAGCGGGGAAAAGTAATGCTGGTTCTCACTGCCTCCTGGAACTCTTTCAAATGCCACAGACAATTTGGCCCTCTCTGCTTTCCTGCGGACTCCATCCTCAAAAGCACCTATTTTCGCTTTCGGCAGCCTCCGGAGCAAAAAAGACAAACGTCCAGCTTTTGCTGCCACAGCAAAGGTGCCAGCGGGGAAAAGTAATGCTGGTTCTCACTGCCTCCTGGAACCCTTTCAAATGCCACAGACAATTTGGCCCTCTCTGCTTTCCTGCGGACTCCATCCTCAAAAGCACCTGTTTTCGCTTTCGGCAGCCTCCGGAGCAAAAAAGACAAACGTCCAGCTTTTGCTGCCACAGCAAAGGTGCCAGCGGGGAAAAGTAATGCTGGTTCTCACTGCCTCCTGGAACCCTTTCAAATGCCACAGACAATTTGGCCCTCTCTGCTTTCCTGCGGACTCCATCCTCAAAAGCACCTGTTTTCACTTTCAGCAGCCTCCGGAGCAAAAAAGACAAACGTCCAGCTTTTGCTGCCACAGCAAAGGTGCCAGCGGGGAAAAGTAATGCTGGTTCTCACTGCCTCCTGGAACCCTTTCAAATGCCCCAGACAATTTGGCCCTCTCTGCTTTCCTGCGGACTCCATCCTCAAAAGCACCTGTTTTCGCTTTCGGCAGCCTCCGGAGCAAAAAAGACAAACGTCCAGCTTTTGCTGCCACAGCAAAGGTGCCAGCGGGGAAAAGTAATGCTGGTTCTCACTGCCTCCTGGAACCTCTTCAAATGCCCCAGACAATTTGGCCCTCTCTGCTTTCCTGCGGACTCTATCCTCAAAAGCGCCTTTTTTCACTTTCGGCGCCCTCCGGTGGTAAAAAGAAAAACGTCCAGCTTTTGCTGCCACAGCAAAGGTGCCAGCGGGGAAAAGTAATGCTGGTTCTCACTGCCTCCTGGAACTCTTTCAAATGCCACAGACAATTTGGCCCTCTCTGCTTTCCTGCGGACTCCATCCTCAAAAGCACCTATTTTCGCTTTCGGCAGCCTCCGGAGCAAAAAAGACAAACGTCCAGCTTTTGCTGCCACAGCAAAGGTGCCAGCGGGGAAAAGTAATGCTGGTTCTCACTGCCTCCTGGAACCCTTTCAAATGCCACAGACAATTTGGCCCTCTCTGCTTTCCTGCGGACTCCATCCTCAAAAGCACCTGTTTTCGCTTTCGGCAGCCTCCGGAGCAAAAAAGACAAACGGCCAGCTTTTGCTGCCACAGCAAAGGTGCCAGCGGGGAAAAGTAATGCTGGTTCTCACTGCCTCCTGGAACCCTTTCAAATGCCACAGACAATTTGGCCCTCTCTGCTTTCCTGCAGACTCCATCCTCAAAAGCACCTGTTTTCACTTTCAGCAGCCTCCGGAGCAAAAAAGACAAACGTCCAGCTTTTGCTGCCACAGCAAAGGTGCCAGCGGGGAAAAGTAATGCTGGTTCTCACTGCCTCCTGGAACCCTTTCAAATGCCCCAGACAATTTGGCCCTCTCTGCTTTCCTGCGGACTCCATCCTCAAAAGCACCTGTTTTCGCTTTCGGCAGCCTCCGGAGCAAAAAAGACAAACGTCCAGCTTTTGCTGCCACAGCAAAGGTGCCAGCGGGGAAAAGTAATGCTGGTTCTCACTGCCTCCTGGAACCTCTTCAAATGCCCCAGACAATTTGGCCCTCTCTGCTTTCCTGCGGACTCCATCCTCAAAAGCACCTATTTTCGCTTTCGGCAGCCTCCGGAGCAAAAAAGACAAACGTCCAGCTTTTGCTGCCACAGCAAAGGTGCCAGCGGGGAAAAGTAATGCTGGTTCTCACTGCCTCCTGGAACCTCTTCAAATGCCCCAGACAATTTGGCCCTCTCTGCTTTCCTGCGGACTCCATCCTCAAAAGCACCTGTTTTCGCTTTCGGCAGCCTCCGGAGCAAAAAAGACAAACGGCCAGCTTTTGCTGCCTCAGCAAAGGTGCCAGCGGGGAAAAGTAATGCTGGTTCTCACTGCCTCCTGGAACCCTTTCAAATGCCACAGACAATTTGGCCCTCTCTGCTTTCCTGCGGACTCCATCCTCAAAAGCACCTGTTTTCGCTTTCGGCAGCGTCCGGAGCAAAAAAGACAAACGTCCAGCTTTTGCTGCCACAGCAAAGGTGCCAGCGGGGAAAAGTAATGCTGGTTCTCACTGCCTCCTGGAACCCTTTCAAATGCCCCAGACAATTTGGCCCTCTCTGCTTTCCTGCGGACTCCATCCTCAAAAGCACCTGTTTTCGCTTTCGGCAGCCTCCGGAGCAAAAAAGACAAACGTCCAGCTTTTGCTGCCACAGCAAAGGTGCCAGTGGGGAAAAGTAATGCTGGTTCTCACTGCCTCCTGGAACCCTTTCAAATGCCCCTGACAATTTGGCCCTCTCTGCTTTCCTGCGGACTCCATCCTCAAAAGCGCCTTTTTTCACTTTCGGCGCCCTCCGGTGGTAAAAAGAAAAACGTCCAGCTTTTGCTGCCACAGCAAAGGTGCCAGCGGGGAAAAGTAATGCTGGTTCTCACTGCCTCCTGGAACTCTTTCAAATGCCACAGACAATTTGGCCCTCTCTGCTTTCCTGCGGACTCCATCCTCAAAAGCACCTATTTTCGCTTTCGGCAGCCTCCGGAGCAAAAAAGACAAACGTCCAGCTTTTGCTGCCACAGCAAAGGTGCCAGCGGGGAAAAGTAATGCTGGTTCTCACTGCCTCCTGGAACCCTTTCAAATGCCACAGACAATTTGGCCCTCTCTGCTTTCCTGCGGACTCCATCCTCAAAAGCACCTGTTTTCGCTTTCGGCAGCCTCCGGAGCAAAAAAGACAAACGTCCAGCTTTTGCTGCCACAGCAAAGGTGCCAGCGGGGAAAAGTAATGCTGGTTCTCACTGCCTCCTGGAACCCTTTCAAATGCCACAGACAATTTGGCCCTCTCTGCTTTCCTGCGGACTCCATCCTCAAAAGCACCTGTTTTCACTTTCAGCAGCCTCCGGAGCAAAAAAGACAAACGTCCAGCTTTTGCTGCCACAGCAAAGGTGCCAGCGGGGAAAAGTAATGCTGGTTCTCACTGCCTCCTGGAACCCTTTCAAATGCCCCAGACAATTTGGCCCTCTCTGCTTTCCTGCGGACTCCATCCTCAAAAGCACCTGTTTTCGCTTTCGGCAGCGTCCGGAGCAAAAAAGACAAACGTCCAGCTTTTGCTGCCACAGCAAAGGTGCCAGCGGGGAAAAGTAATGCTGGTTCTCACTGCCTCCTGGAACCTCTTCAAATGCCCCAGACAATTTGGCCCTCTCTGCTTTCCTGCGGACTCTATCCTCAAAAGCGCCTTTTTTCACTTTCGGCGCCCTCCGGTGGTAAAAAGAAAAACGTCCAGCTTTTGCTGCCACAGCAAAGGTGCCAGCGGGGAAAAGTAATGCTGGTTCTCACTGCCTCCTGGAACTCTTTCAAATGCCACAGACAATTTGGCCCTCTTTGCTTTCCTGCGGACTCCATCCTCAAAAGCACCTATTTTCGCTTTCGGCAGCCTCCGGAGCAAAAAAGACAAACGTCCAGCTTTTGCTGCCACAGCAAAGGTGCCAGCGGGGAAAAGTAATGCTGGTTCTCACTGCCTCCTGGAACCCTTTCAAATGCCACAGACAATTTGGCCCTCTCTGCTTTCCTGCGGACTCCATCCTCAAAAGCACCTGTTTTCGCTTTCGGCAGCCTCCGGAGCAAAAAAGACAAACGTCCAGCTTTTGCTGCCACAGCAAAGGTGCCAGCGGGGAAAAGTAATGCTGGTTCTCACTGCCTCCTGGAACCCTTTCAAATGCCACAGACAATTTGGCCCTCTCTGCTTTCCTGCAGACTCCATCCTCAAAAGCACCTGTTTTCACTTTCAGCAGCCTCCGGAGCAAAAAAGACAAACGTCCAGCTTTTGCTGCCACAGCAAAGGTGCCAGCGGGGAAAAGTAATGCTGGTTCTCACTGCCTCCTGGAACCCTTTCAAATGCCCCAGACAATTTGGCCCTCTCTGCTTTCCTGCGGACTCCATCCTCAAAAGCACCTGTTTTCGCTTTCGGCAGCCTCCGGAGCAAAAAAGACAAACGTCCAGCTTTTGCTGCCACAGCAAAGGTGCCAGCGGGGAAAAGTAATGCTGGTTCTCACTGCCTCCTGGAACCTCTTCAAATGCCCCAGACAATTTGGCCCTCTCTGCTTTCCTGCGGACTCCATCCTCAAAAGCACCTATTTTCGCTTTCGGCAGCCTCCGGAGCAAAAAAGACAAACGTCCAGCTTTTGCTGCCACAGCAAAGGTGCCAGCGGGGAAAAGTAATGCTGGTTCTCACTGCCTCCTGGAACCTCTTCAAATGCCCCAGACAATTTGGCCCTCTCTGCTTTCCTGCGGACTCCATCCTCAAAAGCACCTGTTTTCGCTTTCGGCAGCCTCCGGAGCAAAAAAGAAAAACGTCCAGCTTTTGCTGCCACAGCAAAGGTGCCAGCGGGGAAAAGTAATGCTGGTTCTCACTGCCTCCTGGAACTCTTTCAAATGCCACAGACAATTTGGCCCTCTCTGCTTTCCTGCGGACTCCATCCTCAAAAGCACCTATTTTCGCTTTCGGCAGCCTCCGGAGCAAAAAAGACAAACCTCCAGCTTTTGCTGCCACAGCAAAGGTGCCAGCGGGGAAAAGTAATGCTGGTTCTCACTGCCTCCTGGAACCCTTTCAAATGCCACAGACAATTTGGCCCTCTCTGCTTTCCTGCGGACTCCATCCTCAAAAGCACCTGTTTTCGCTTTCGGCAGCCTCCGGAGCAAAAAAGACAAACGTCCAGCTTTTGCTGCCACAGCAAAGGTGCCAGCGGGGAAAAGTAATGCTGGTTCTCACTGCCTCCTGGAACCTCTTCAAATGCCCCAGACAATTTGGCCCTCTCTGCTTTCCTGCGGACTCCATCCTCAAAAGCACCTATTTTCGCTTTCGGCAGCCTCCGGAGCAAAAAAGACAAACGTCCAGCTTTTGCTGCCACAGCAAAGGTGCCAGCGGGGAAAAGTAATGCTGGTTCTCACTGCCTCCTGGAACCCTTTCAAATGCCACAGACAATTTGGCCCTCTCTGCTTTCCTGCAGACTCCATCCTCAAAAGCACCTGTTTTCACTTTCAGCAGCCTCCGGAGCAAAAAAGACAAACGTCCAGCTTTTGCTGCCACAGCAAAGGTGCCAGCGGGGAAAAGTAATGCTGGTTCTCACTGCCTCCTGGAACCCTTTCAAATGCCCCAGACAATTTGGCCCTCTCTGCTTTCCTGCGGACTCCATCCTCAAAAGCACCTGTTTTCGCTTTCGGCAGCGTCCGGAGCAAAAAAGACAAACGTCCAGCTTTTGCTGCCACAGCAAAGGTGCCAGCGGGGAAAAGTAATGCTGGTTCTCACTGCCTCCTGGAACCCTTTCAAATGCCACAGACAATTTGGCCCTCTCTGCTTTCCTGCGGACTCCATCCTCAAAAGCACCTATTTTCGCTTTCGGCAGCCTCCGGAGCAAAAAAGACAAACGTCCAGCTTTTGCTGCCACAGCAAAGGTGCCAGCGGGGAAAAGTAATGCTGGTTCTCACTGCCTCCTGGAACCCTTTCAAATGCCCCAGACAATTAAGCCCTCTCTGCTTTCCTGTGGACTCTATCCTCAAAAGCGCCTTTTTTCGCTTTCGGCGCCCTCCGGTGGTAAAAAGACAAACGTCCAGCTTTTGCTGCCACAGCAAAGGTGCCAGCGGGGAAAAGTGATGCTGGTTCTCACTGCCTCCTGGAACTCTTTCAAATGCCACAGACAATTTGACCCTCTCTGCTTTCCTGCGGACTCCATCCTCAAAAGCACCTATTTTCGCTTTCGGCAGCCTCCGGAGCAAAAAAGACAAATGTCCAGCTTTTGCTGCCACAGCAAAGGTGCCAGCGGGGAAAAGTAATGCTGGTTCTCACTGCCTCCTGGAACCCTTTCAAATGCCCCAGACAATTTGGCCCTCTCTGCTTTCCTGTGGACTCCATCCTCAAAAGCACCTGTTTTCGCTTTCGGCAGCCTCCGGAGCAAAAAAGACAAACGTCCAGCTTTTGCTGCCACAGCAAAGGTGCCAGCGGGGAAAAGTAATGCTGGTTCTCACTGCCTCCTGGAACCCTTTCAAATGCCCCAGACAATTTGGCCCTCTCTGCTTTCCTGCGGACTCCATCCTCAAAAGCACCTGTTTTCGCTTTCGGCAGCGTCCGGAGCAAAAAAGACAAACGTCCAGTTTTTGCTGCCACAGCAAAGGTGCCAGCGGGGAAAAGTAATGCTGGTTCTCACTGCCTCCTGGAACCCTTTCAAATGCCCCAGACAATTTGGCCCTCTCTGCTTTCCTGCGGACTCCATCCTCAAAAGCACCTGTTTTCGCTTTCGGCAACCTCCGGAGCAAAAAAGACAAACGTCCAGCTTTTGCTGCCACAGCAAAGGTGCAAGCGGGGAAAAGTAATGCTGGTTCTCACTGCCTCCTGGAACCCTTTCAAATGCCACAGACAATTTGGCCCTCTCTGCTTTCCTGCGGACTCCATCCTCAAAAGCACCTATTTTTGCTTTCGGCGCCCTCCGGAGCAAAAAAGACAAACATCCAGCTTTTGCTGCCACAGCAAAGGTGCCAGCAGGGAAAAGTAATACTGGTTCTCACTGCCTCCTGGAACTCCTTCAAATGCCACAGACAATTTGGCCCTCTCTGCTTTCCTGCGGACTCCATCCTCAAAAGCACCTGTTTTCGCTTTCGGCAGCCTCCGGAGCAAAAAAGACAAACGTCCAGCTTTTGCTGCCACAGCAAAGGTGCCAGTGGGGAAAAGTAATGCTGGTTCTCACTGCCTCCTGGAACCCTTTCAAATGCCACAGACAATTTGGCCCTCTCTGCTTTCCTGCGGACTCCATCCTCAAAAGCACCTGTTTTCGCTTTCGGCAGCCTCCGGAGCAAAAAAGACAAACGTCCAGCTTTTGCTGCCACAGCAAAGGTGCCAGCGGGGAAAAGTAATGCTGGTTCTCACTGCCTCCTGGAACCCTTTCAAATGCCCCAGAAAATTAAGCCCTCTCTGCTTTCCTGTGGACTCTATCCTCAAAAGCGCCTTTTTTCACTTTCGGCGCCCTCCCGTGGTAAAAAGACAAACGTCCAGCTTTTGCTGCCACAGCAAAGGTGCCAGCGGGGAAAAGTGATGCTGGTTCTCACTGCCTCCTGGAACTCTTTCAAATGCCACAGACAATTTGGCCCTCTCTGCTTTCCTGCGGACTCCATCCTCAAAAGCACCTATTTTCGCTTTCGGCAGCCTCCGGAGCAAAAAAGACAAACGTCCAGCTTTTGCTGCCACAGCAAAGGTGCCAGCGGGGAAAAGTAATGCTGGTTCTCACTGCCTCCTGGAACCCTTTCAAATGCCACAGACAATTTGGCCCTCTCTGCTTTCCTGTGGACTCCATCCTCAAAAGCACCTGTTTTCGCTTTCGGCAGCCTCCGGAGCAAAAAAGACAAACGTCCAGCTTTTGCTGCCACAGCAAAGGTGCCAGCGGGGAAAAGTAATGCTGGTTCTCACTGCCTCCTGGAACCCTTTCAAATGCCACAGACAATTTGGCCCTCTCTGCTTTCCTGCGGACTCCATCCTCAAAAGCACCTGTTTTCGCTTTCGGCAGCCTCCGGAGCAAAAAAGACAAACGTCCAGCTTTTGCTGCCACAGCAAAGGTGCCAGCGGGGAAAAGTAATGCTGGTTCTCACTGCCTCCTGGAACCCTTTCAAATGCCACAGACAATTTGGCCCTCTCTGCTTTCCTGCGGACTCCATCCTCAAAAGCACCTGTTTTCGCTTTCGGCAGCCTCCGGAGCAAAAAAGACAAACGGCCAGCTTTTGCTGCCTCAGCAAAGGTGCCAGCGGGGAAAAGTAATGCTGGTTCTCACTGCCTCCTGGAACCCTTTCAAATGCCACAGACAATTTGGCCCTCTCTGCTTTCCTGCGGACTCCATCCTCAAAAGCACCTGTTTTCGCTTTCGGCAGCCTCCGGAGCAAAAAAGACAAACGTCCAGCTTTTGCTGCCACAGCAAAGGTGCCAGCGGGGAAAAGTAATGCTGGTTCTCACTGCCTCCTGGAACCCTTTCAAATGCCCCAGACAATTTGGCCCTCTCTGCTTTCCTGCGGACTCCATCCTCAAAAGCACCTGTTTTCGCTTTCGGCAGCCTCCGGAGCAAAAAAGACAAACGTCCAGCTTTTGCTGCCACAGCAAAGGTGCCAGCGGGGAAAAGTAATGCTGGTTCTCACTGCCTCCTGGAACCTCTTCAAATGCCCCAGACAATTTGGCCCTCTCTGCTTTCCTGCGGACTCCATCCTCAAAAGCACCTATTTTCGCTTTCGGCAGCCTCCGGAGCAAAAAAGACAAACGTCCAGCTTTTGCTGCCACAGCAAAGGTGCCAGCGGGGAAAAGTAATGCTGGTTCTCACTGCCTCCTGGAACCCTTTCAAATGCCCCAGACAATTAAGCCCTCTCTGCTTTCCTGTGGACTCTATCCTCAAAAGCGCCTTTTTTCACTTTCGGCGCCCTCCGGTGGTAAAAAGACAAACGTCCAGCTTTTGCTGCCACAGCAAAGATGCCAGCGGGGAAAAGTGATGCTGGTTCTCACTGCCTCCTGGAACTCTTTCAAATGCCACAGACAATTTGGCCCTCTCTGCTTTCCTGCGGACTCCATCCTCAAAAGCACCTATTTTCGCTTTCGGCAGCCTCCGGAGCAAAAAAGACAAACGTCCAGCTTTTGCTGCCACAGCAAAGGTGCCAGCGGGGAAAAGTAATGCTGGTTCTCACTGCCTCCTGGAACCCTTTCAAATGCCACAGACAATTTGGCCCTCTCTGCTTTCCTGCGGACTCCATCCTCAAAAGCACCTGTTTTCGCTTTCGGCAGCCTCCGGAGCAAAAAAGACAAACGTCCAGCTTTTGCTTCCACAGCAAAGGTGCCAGCGGGGAAAAGTAATGCTGGTTCTCACTGCCTCCTGGAACCCTTTCAAATGCCCCAGACAATTTGGCCCTCTCTGCTTTCCTGCGGACTCCATCCTCAAAAGCACCTGTTTTCGCTTTCGGCAGCCTCCGGAGCAAAAAAGACAAACGTCCAGCTTTTGCTGCCACAGCAAAGGTGCCAGCGGGGAAAAGTAATGCTGGTTCTCACTGCCTCCT
This sequence comes from Vanellus vanellus, assembly GCF_965231255.1. NCBI lineage: Eukaryota > Metazoa > Chordata > Aves > Charadriiformes > Charadriidae > Vanellus > Vanellus vanellus. Next base: position 3,858 of record NW_028127113.1, on the reverse strand, counting down.
GGAACCCTTTCAAATGCCCCAGACAATTAAGCCCTCTCTGCTTTCCTGTGGACTCTATCCTCAAAAGCGCCTTTTTTCACTTTCGGCGCCCTCCGGTGGTAAAAAGACAAACGTCCAGCTTTTGCTGCCACAGCAAAGATGCCAGCGGGGAAAAGTGATGCTGGTTCTCACTGCCTCCTGGAACTCTTTCAAATGCCACAGACAATTTGGCCCTCTCTGCTTTCCTGCGGACTCCATCCTCAAAAGCACCTATTTTCGCTTTCGGCAGCCTCCGGAGCAAAAAAGACAAACGTCCAGCTTTTGCTGCCACAGCAAAGGTGCCAGCGGGGAAAAGTAATGCTGGTTCTCACTGCCTCCTGGAACCCTTTCAAATGCCACAGACAATTTGGCCCTCTCTGCTTTCCTGTGGACTCCATCCTCAAAAGCACCTGTTTTCGCTTTCGGCAGCCTCCGGAGCAAAAAAGACAAACGTCCAGCTTTTGCTGCCACAGCAAAGGTGCCAGCGGGGAAAAGTAATGCTGGTTCTCACTGCCTCCTGGAACCCTTTCAAATGCCCCAGACAATTTGGCCCTCTCTGCTTTCCTGCGGACTCCATCCTCAAAAGCACCTGTTTTCGCTTTCGGCAGCGTCCGGAGCAAAAAAGACAAACGTCCAGCTTTTGCTGCCACAGCAAAGGTGCCAGCGGGGAAAAGTAATGCTGGTTCTCACTGCCTCCTGGAACCCTTTCAAATGCCCCAGACAATTTGGCCCTCTCTGCTTTCCTGCGGACTCCATCCTCAAAAGCACCTGTTTTCGCTTTCGGCAGCCTCCGGAGCAAAAAAGACAAACGGCCAGCTTTTGCTGCCTCAGCAAAGGTGCCAGCGGGGAAAAGTAATGCTGGTTCTCACTGCCTCCTGGAACCCTTTCAAATGCCCCAGACAATTTGGCCCTCTCTGCTTTCCTGCGGACTCCATCCTCAAAAGCACCTATTTTTGCTTTCGGCGCCCTCCGGTGGTAAAAAGAAAAACGTCCAGCTTTTGCTGCCACAGCAAAGGTGCCAGCGGGGAAAAGTAATGCTGGTTCTCACTGCCTCCTGGAACTCTTTCAAATGCCACAGACAATTTGGCCCTCTCTGCTTTCCTGCGGACTCCATCCTCAAAAGCACCTGTTTTCGCTTTCGGCAGCCTCCGGAGCAAAAAAGACAAACGTCCAGCTTTTGCTGCCACAGCAAAGGTGCCAGCGGGGAAAAGTAATGCTGGTTCTCACTGCCTCCTGGAACCCTTTCAAATGCCCCAGACAATTTGGCCCTCTCTGCTTTCCTGTGGACTCCATCCTCAAAAGCACCTGTTTTCGCTTTCGGCAGCCTCCGGAGCAAAAAAGACAAACGTCCAGCTTTTGCTGCCACAGCAAAGGTGCCAGCGGGGAAAAGTAATGCTGGTTCTCACTGCCTCCTGGAACCCTTTCAAATGCCACAGACAATTTGGCCCTCTCTGCTTTCCTGCGGACTCCATCCTCAAAAGCACCTGTTTTCGCTTTCGGCAGCCTCCGGAGCAAAAAAGACAAACGTCCAGCTTTTGCTGCCACAGCAAAGGTGCCAGCGGGGAAAAGTAATGCTGGTTCTCACTGCCTCCTGTAACCTGTTCAAATGCCCCAGACAATTTGGCCCTCTCTGCTTTCCTGCGGACTCCATCCTCAAAAGCACCTATTTTCGATTTCGGCAGCCTCCGGAGCAAAAAAGACAAACGTCCAGCTTTTGCTGCCACAGCAAAGGTGCCAGCGGGGAAAAGTAATGCTGGTTCTCACTGCCTCCTGGAACCCTTTCAAATGCCACAGACAATTTGGCCCTCTCTGCTTTCCTGCGGACTCCATCCTCAAAAGCACCTATTTTCGCTTTCGGCAGCGTCCGGAGCAAAAAAGACAAACGTCCAGCTTTTGCTGCCACAGCAAAGGTGCCAGCGGGGAAAAGTAATGCTGGTTCTCACTGCCTCCTGGAACCCTTTCAAATGCCACAGACAATTTGGCCCTCTCTGCTTTCCTGCGGACTCCATCCTCAAAAGCACCTATTTTCGCTTTCGGCAGCCTCCGGAGCAAAAAAGACAAACGTCCAGCTTTTGCTGCCACAGCAAAGGTGCCAGCGGGGAAAAGTAATGCTGGTTCTCACTGCCTCCTGGAACCCTTTCAAATGCCCCAGACAATTAAGCCCTCTCTGCTTTCCTGTGGACTCTATCCTCAAAAGCGCCTTTTTTCACTTTCGGCGCCCTCCGGTGGTAAAAAGACAAACGTCCAGCTTTTGCTGCCACAGCAAAGGTGCCAGCGGGGAAAAGTGATGCTGGTTCTCACTGCCTCCTGGAACTCTTTCAAATGCCACAGACAATTTGGCCCTCTCTGCTTTCCTGCGGACTCCATCCTCAAAAGCACCTGTTTTCGCTTTCGGCAGCCTCCGGAGCAAAAAAGACAAACGTCCAGCTTTTGCTGCCACAACAAAGGTGCCAGCGGGGAAAAGTAATGCTGGTTCTCACTGCCTCCTGGAACCCTTTCAAATGCCCCAGACAATTTGGCCCTCTCTGCTTTCCTGCGGACTCTATCCTCAAAAGCACCTGTTTTCGCTTTCGGCAGCCTCCGGAGCAAAAAAGACAAACGTCCAGCTTTTGCTGCCACAGCAAAGGTGCCAGCGGGGAAAAGTAATGCTGGTTCTCACTACCTCCTTGAACCCTTTCAAATGCCACAGACAATTTGGCCCTCTCTGCTTTCCTGCGGACTCCATCCTCAAAAGCACCTGTTTTCGCTTTCGGCAGCGTCCGGAGCAAAAAAGACAAACGTCCAGCTTTTGCTGCCACAGCAAAGGTGCCAGCGGGGAAAAGTAATGCTGGTTCTCACTGCCTCCTGGAACCCTTTCAAATGCCACAGACAATTTGGCCCTCTCTGCTTTCCTGCGGACTCCATCCTCAAAAGCACCTGTTTTCGCTTTCGGCAGCCTCCGGAGCAAAAAAGACAAACGTCCAGCTTTTGCTGCCACAGCAAAGGTGCCAGCGGGGAAAAGTAATGCTCGTTCTCACTGCCTCCTGGAACCCTTTCAAATGCCACAGACAATTTGGCCCTCTCTGCTTTCCTGCGGACTCTATCCTCAAAAGCGCCTTTTTTCACTTTCGGCGCCCTCCGGTGGTAAAAAGACAAACGTCCAGCTTTTGCTGCCACAGCAAAGGTGCCAGCGGGGAAAAGTAATGCTGGTTCTCACTGCCTCCTGGAACTCTTTCAAATGCCACAGACAATTTGGCCCTCTCTGCTTTCCTGCGGACTCCATCCTCAAAAGCACCTGTTTTCGCTTTCGGCAGCCTCCGGAGCAAAAAAGACAAACGTCCAGCTTTTGCTGCCACAGCAAAGGTGCCAGCGGGGAAAAGTAATGCTGGTTCTCACTGCCTCCTGGAACCCTTTCAAATGCCCCAGACAATTTGGCCCTCTCTGCTTTCCTGTGGACTCCATCCTCAAAAGCACCTGTTTTCGCTTTCGGCAGCCTCCGGAGCAAAAAAGACAAACGTCCAGCTTTTGCTGCCACAGCAAAGGTGCCAGCGGGGAAAAGTAATGCTGGTTCTCACTGCCTCCTGGAACCCTTTCAAATGCCACAGACAATTTGGCCCTCTCTGCTTTCCTGCGGACTCCATCCTCAAAAGCACCTGTTTTCGCTTTCGGCAGCCTCTCGTGTCGGAGCAAAAAAGACAAACGTCCAGCTTTTGCTGCCACAGCAAAGGTGCCAGCGGGGAAAAGTAATGCTGGTTCTCACTGCCTCCTGTAACCTGTTCAAATGCCCCAGACAATTTGGCCCTCTCTGCTTTCCTGCGGACTCCATCCTCAAAAGCACCTATTTTCGATTTCGGCAGCCTC
>NW_028127114.1:0-98508 GCF_965231255.1 Vanellus vanellus | reverse complement strand
TGGAACCCCCTTCAAATGCCCCAGACAATTTTGGCCCTCTCCTGCTTTCCCCTGCGGACCTCCATCCTCAAAAGGCACCTGTTTTCACTCTCGGGCAGCCTCCGGAGCAAAAAAGACAAACGTCCAGCTTTTGCTGCCACAGCAAAGGTGGCAGCGGGGAAAAGTGATGCTGGTCCTCACTGCCTCCTGGAAGCCCTTCAAATGCCCCAGACAATTTGGCCCTCTCTGCTTTCCTGCGGACTCCATCCTCAAAAGCACCTGTTTTCACTCTCGGCAGCCTCCGGAGCAAAAAAGACAAACGTCCAGCTTTTGCTGCCACAGCAAAGGTGTCAGCGGGGAAAAGTGATGCTGGTCCTCACTGCCTCCTGGAACCCCTTCAAATGCCCCAGACAATTTGGCCCTCTCTGCTTTCCTGCGAACTCCATCCTCAAAAGCACCTGTTTTCGCTTTCGGCGGTGTTTAGAGCAAAAAAGACAAACGCTCCAGCTTTTGCTGCCACAGCAAAGGTGCCAGCGGGGAAAAGTGATGCTGGTCCTCACTGCCTCCTGGAACCCCTTCAAATGCCCCAGACAATTTGGCCCTTTCTGCTTTCCTGTGGACTCCATCCTCAAAAGCACCTGTTTTCACTCTCGGCAGCCTCCAGAGCAAAAAAGACAAACGTCCAGCTTTTGCTGCCACAGCAAAGGTGCCAGCGGGGAAAAGTGATGCTGGTCCTCACTGCCTCCTGGAACCCCTTCAAATGCCCAGGACAATTTGGCCCTCTCTGCTTTCCTGCGGACTCCATCCTCATAAGCACCTGTTTTCACTCTCGGCAGCCTCCGGAGCAAAAAAGACAAACGTCCAGCTTTTGCTGCCACAGCAAAGGTGTCAGCGGGGAAAAGTGATGCTGGTCCTCACTGCCTCCTGGAACCCCTTCAAATGCCCCAGACAATTTGGCCCTCTCTGCTTTCCTGCGGACTCCATCCTCAAAAGCACCTGTTTTCGCTTTCGGCGGTGTTTAGAGCAAAAAAGACAAACGTCCAGCTTTTGCCTCCACAGCAAGGTGCCAGCGGGAAAAGTGATGCTGGTCCTCACTGCCTCCTGGAACCCCTTCAAATGCCCCAGACAATTTGGCTTTCTCTGCTTGTCCTGCGGACTCCATCCTCAAAAGCACCTGTTTTCACTCTCGGCAGCCTCCGGAGCAAAAAAGACAAACGTCCAGCTTTTGCTGCCACAGCAAAGGTGCCAGCGGGGAAAAGTGATGCTGGTCCTCACTGCCTCCTGGAACCCCTTCAAATGCCCCAGACAATTTGGCCCTCTCTGCTTTCCTGCGGACTCCATCCTCAAAAGCACCTGTTTTCACTCTCGGCAGCCTCCGGAGTAAAAAAAAAAACGTCCAGCTTTTGCTGCCACAGCAAAGGTGTCAGCGGGGAAAAGTGATGCTGGTCCTCACTGCCTCCTGGAACCCCTTCAAATGCCCCAGACAATTTGGCCCTCTCTGCTTTCCTGCGGACTCCATCCTCAAAAGCACCTGTTTTCGCTTTCGGCGGTGTTTAGAGCAAAAAAGACAAACGTCCAGCTTTTGCCTCCACAGCAAAGGTGCCAGCGGGGAAAAGTGATGCTGGTCCTCACTGCCTCCTGGAACCCCTTCAAATGCCCCAGACAATTTGGCTTTCTCTGCTTTCCTGCGGACTCCATCCTCAAAAGCACCTGTTTTCACTCTCGGCAGCCTCCGGAGTAAAAAAGACAAACGTCCAGCTTTTGCTGCCACAGCAAAGGTGCCAGCGGGGAAAGTGATGCTGGTCCTCACTGCCTCCTGGAACCCCTTCAAATGCCCCAGACAATTTGGCCCTCTCTGCTTTCCTGCGGACTCCATCCTCAAAAGCACCTGTTTTCACTCTCGGCTGCCTCAGGAGCAAAAAAGACAAACGTCCAGCTTTTGCTGCCACAGCAAAGGTGGCAGCGGGGAAAAGTGATGCTGGTCCTCACTGTCTCCTGGAACCCCTTCAAATGCCCCAGACAATTTGGCCCTCTCTGCTTTCCTGCGGACTCCATCCTCAAAAGCACCTGTTTTCGCTTTCGGCGTTGTTTGGATCAAAGAAGACAAACGTCCAGCTTTTGCTGCCACAGCAAAGGTGCCAGCGGGGAAAAGTGATGCTGGTCCTCACTGCCTCCTGGAACCCCTTCAAATGCCCCAGACAATTTGGCCCTCTCTGCTTTCCTGCGGACTCCATCCTCAAAGCACCTGTTTTCACTCTCGGCAGCCTCCGGAGCAAAAAAGACAAAACGTCCAGCTTTTGCTGCCACAGCAAAGGTGCCAGCGGGGAAAAGTGATGCTGGTCCTCACTGCCTCCTGGAACCCCTTCAAATGCCCCATACACTTTGGCCCTCTCTGCTTTCCTGCGGACTCCATCCTCAAAAGCACCTGTTTTCGCTTTCGGCGGTGTTTAGAGCAAAAAGACAAACGTCCAGCTTTTGCTGCCACAGCAAAGGTGGCAGCGGGGAAAAGTGATGCTGGTCCTCCACTGCCTCCTGGAACCCCTTCAAATTGCCCCAGACAATTTGCCTCTGCTTTCCTGCGGACTCCATCCTCAAAAGCAACTGTTTTCGCTTTCGGCGTTGTTTGGATCAAAAAAGACAAACGTCCAGCTTTTGCTGCCACAGCAAAGGTGCCAGCGGGGAAAAGTGATGCTGGTCCTCACTGCCTCCTGGAACCCCTTCAAATGCCCCAGACAATTTGGCCCTCTCTGCTTTCCTGCGGACTCCACCCTCAAAAGCACCTGTTTTCGCTTTCGGCGTTGTTTGGATCAAAAAAGACAAACGTCCAGCTTTTGCTGCCACAGCAAAGGTGCCAGCGGGGAAAAGTGATGCTGGTCCTCACTGCCTCCTGGAACCCCTTCAAATGCCCCAGACAATTTGGCCCTCTCTGCTTTCCTGCGGACTCCATCCTCAAAAGCACCTGTTTTCACTCTCGGCAGCCTCCGGAGCAAAAAAGACAAACGTCCAGCTTTTGCTGCCACAGCAAAGGTGCCAGCGGGGAAAAGTGATGCTGGTCCTCACTGCCTCCTGGAAGCCCTTCAAATGCCCCAGACAATTTGGCCCTCTCTGCTTTCCTGCGGACTCCATCCTCAAAAGCACCTGTTTTCACTCTCGGCAGCCTCCGGAGCAAAAAAGACAAACGTCCAGCTTTTGCTGCCACAGCAAAGGTGTCAGCGGGGAAAAGTGATGCTGGTCCTCACTGCCTCCTGGAACCCCTTCAAATGCCCCAGACAATTTGGCCCTCTCTGCTTTCCTGCGGACTCCATCCTCAAAAGCACCTGTTTTCGCTTTCGGCGGTGTTTAGAGCAAAAAAGACAAACGTCCAGCTTTTGCCTCCACAGCAAAGGTGCCAGCGGGGAAAAGTGATGCTGGTCCTCACTGCCTCCTGGAACCCCTTCAAATGCCCCAGACAATTTGGCTTTCTCTGCTTTCCTGCGGACTCCATCCTCAAAAGCACCTGTTTTCACTCTCGGCAGCCTCCGGAGCAAAAAAGACAAACGTCCAGCTTTTGCTGCCACAGCAAAGGTGCCAGCGGGGAAAAGTGATGCTGGTCCTCACTGCCTCCTGGAACCCCTTCAAATGCCCCAGACAATTTGGCCCTCTCTGCTTTCCTGCGGACTCCATCCTCAAAAGCACCTGTTTTCACTCTCGGCAGCCTCCGGAGTAAAAAAAAAAAACGTCCAGCTTTTGCTGCCACAGCAAAGGTGTCAGCGGGGAAAAGTGATGCTGGTCCTCACTGCCTCCTGGAACCCCTTCAAATGCCCCAGACAATTTGGCTTTCTCTGCTTTCCTGCGGACTCCATCCTCAAAAGCACCTGTTTTCGCTTTCGGCGGTGTTTAGAGCAAAAAAGACAAACGTCCAGCTTTTGCCTCCACAGCAAAGGTGCCAGCGGGGAAAAGTGATGCTGGTCCTCACTGCCTCCTGGAACCCCTTCAAATGCCCCAGACAATTTGGCTTTCTCTGCTTTCCTGCGGACTCCATCCTCAAAAGCACCTGTTTTCACTCTCGGCAGCCTCCGGAGTAAAAAAGACAAACGTCCAGCTTTTGCTGCCACAGCAAAGGTGCCAGCGGGGAAAAGTGATGCTGGTCCTCACTGCCTCCTGGAACCCCTTCAAATGCCCCAGACAATTTGGCCCTCTCTGCTTTCCTGCGGACTCCATCCTCAAAAGCACCTGTTTTCACTCTCGGCTGCCTCAGGAGCAAAAAAGACAAACGTCCAGCTTTTGCTGCCACAGCAAAGGTGGCAGCGGGGAAAAGTGATGCTGGTCCTCACTGTCTCCTGGAACCCCTTCAAATGCCCCAGACAATTTGGCCCTCTCTGCTTTCCTGCGGACTCCATCCTCAAAAGCACCTGTTTTCGCTTTCGGCGTTGTTTGGATCAAAGAAGACAAACGTCCAGCTTTTGCTGCCACAGCAAAGGTGCCAGCGGGGAAAAGTGATGCTGGTCCTCACTGCCTCCTGGAACCCCTTCAAATGCCCCAGACAATTTGGCCCTCTCTGCTTTCCTGCGGACTCCATCCTCAAAAGCACCTGTTTTCACTCTCGGCAGCCTCCGGAGCAAAAAAGACAAACGTCCAGCTTTTGCTGCCACAGCAAAGGTGCCAGCGGGGAAAAGTGATGCTGGTCCTCACTGCCTCCTGGAACCCCTTCAAATGCCCCATACACTTTGGCCCTCTCTGCTTTCCTGCGGACTCCATCCTCAAAAGCACCTGTTTTCGCTTTCGGCGGTGTTTAGAGCAAAAAAGACAAACGTCCAGCTTTTGCTGCCACAGCAAAGGTGGCAGCGGGGAAAAGTGATGCTGGTCCTCACTGCCTCCTGGAACCCCTTCAAATGCCCCAGACAATTTGGCCCTCTGCTTTCCTGCGGACTCCATCCTCAAAAGCAACTGTTTTCGCTTTCGGCGTTGTTTGGATCAAAAAAGACAAACGTCCAGCTTTTGCTGCCACAGCAAAGGTGCCAGCGGGGAAAAGTGATGCTGGTCCTCACTGCCTCCTGGAACCCCTTCAAATGCCCCAGACAATTTGGCCCTCTCTGCTTTCCTGCGGACTCCACCCTCAAAAGCACCTGTTTTCGCTTTCGGCGTTGTTTGGATCAAAAAAGACAAACGTCCAGCTTTTGCTGCCACAGCAAAGGTGCCAGCGGGGAAAAGTGATGCTGGTCCTCACTGCCTCCTGGAACCCCTTCAAATGCCCCAGACAATTTGGCCCTCTCTGCTTTCCTGCGGACTCCATCCTCAAAAGCACCTGTTTTCACTCTCGGCAGCCTCCGGAGCAAAAAAGACAAACGTCCAGCTTTTGCTGCCACAGCAAAGGTGCCAGCGGGGAAAAGTGATGCTGGTCCTCACTGCCTCCTGGAAGCCCTTCAAATGCCCCAGACAATTTGGCCCTCTCTGCTTTCCTGCGGACTCCATCCTCAAAAGCACCTGTTTTCACTCTCGGCAGCCTCCGGAGCAAAAAAGACAAACGTCCAGCTTTTGCTGCCACAGCAAAGGTGTCAGCGGGGAAAAGTGATGCTGGTCCTCACTGCCTCCTGGAACCCCTTCAAATGCCCCAGACAATTTGGCCCTCTCTGCTTTCCTGCGGACTCCATCCTCAAAAGCACCTGTTTTCGCTTTCGGCGGTGTTTAGAGCAAAAAAGACAAACGTCCAGCTTTTGCCTCCACAGCAAAGGTGCCAGCGGGGAAAAGTGATGCTGGTCCTCACTGCCTCCTGGAACCCCTTCAAATGCCCCAGACAATTTGGCTTTCTCTGCTTTCCTGCGGACTCCATCCTCAAAAGCACCTGTTTTCACTCTCGGCAGCCTCCGGAGCAAAAAAGACAAATGTCCAGCTTTTGCTGCCACAGCAAAGGTGCCAGCGGGGAAAAGTGATGCTGGTCCTCACTGCCTCCTGTAACCCCTTCAAATGCCCCAGACAATTTGGCCCTCTCTGCTTTCCTGCGGACTCCATCCTCAAAAGCACCTGTTTTCACTCTCGGCAGCCTCCGGAGTAAAAAAAAAAAACGTCCAGCTTTTGCTGCCACAGCAAAGGTGTCAGCGGGGAAAAGTGATGCTGGTCCTCACTGCCTCCTGGAACCCCTTCAAATGCCCCAGACAATTTGGCCCTCTCTGCTTTCCTGCGGACTCCATCCTCAAAAGCACCTGTTTTCGCTTTCGGCGGTGTTTAGAGCAAAAAAGACAAACGTCCAGCTTTTGCCTCCACAGCAAAGGTGCCAGCGGGGAAAAGTGATGCTGGTCCTCACTGCCTCCTGGAACCCCTTCAAATGCCCCAGACAATTTGGCCCTCTCTGCTTTCCTGCGGACTCCATCCTCAAAAGCACCTGTTTTCACTCTCGGCTGCCTCAGGAGCAAAAAAGACAAACGTCCAGCTTTTGCTGCCACAGCAAAGGTGGCAGCGGGGAAAAGTGATGCTGGTCCTCACTGCCTCCTGGAACCCCTTCAAATGCCCCAGACAATTTGGCCCTCTCTGCTTTCCTGCGGACTCCATCCTCAAAAGCACCTGTTTTCGCTTTCGGCGTTGTTTGGATCAAAAAAGACAAACGTCCAGCTTTTGCTGCCACAGCAAAGGTGCCAGCGGGGAAAAGTGATGCTGGTCCTCACTGCCTCCTGGAACCCCTTCAAATGCCCCAGACAATTTGGCCCTCTCTGCTTTCCTGCGGACTCCATCCTCAAAAGCACCTGTTTTCACTCTCGGCTGCCTCAGGAGCAAAAAAGACAAACGTCCAGCTTTTGCTGCCACAGCAAAGGTGGCAGCGGGGAAAAGTGATGCTGGTCCTCACTGCCTCCTGGAACCCCTTCAAATGCCCCAGACAATTTGGCCCTCTCTGCTTTCCTGCGGACTCCATCCTCAAAAGCACCTGTTTTCGCTTTCGGCGTTGTTTGGATCAAAAAAGACAAACGTCCAGCTTTTGCTGCCACAGCAAAGGTGCCAGCGGGGAAAAGTGATGCTGGTCCTCACTGCCTCCTGGAACCCCTTCAAATGCCCCAGACAATTTGGCCCTTTCTGCTTTCCTGTGGACTCCATCCTCAAAAGCACCTGTTTTCACTCTCGGCAGCCTCCAGAGCAAAAAAGACAAACGTCCAGCTTTTGCTGCCACAGCAAAGGTGCCAGCGGGGAAAAGTGATGCTGGTCCTCACTGCCTCCTGGAACCCCTTCAAATGCCCCAGACAATTTGGCCCTCTCTGCTTTCCTGCGGACTCCATCCTCATAAGCACCTGTTTTCACTCTCGGCAGCCTCCGGAGCAAAAAAGACAAACGTCCAGCTTTTGCTGCCACAGCAAAGGTGGCAGCGGGGAAAAGTGATGCTGGTCCTCACTGCCTCCTGGAACCCCTTCAAATGCCCCAGACAATTTGGCCCTCTCTGCTTTCCTGCGGACTCCATCCTCAAAAGCACCTGTTTTCACTCTCGGCAGCCTCCGGAGTAAAAAAAAAAACGTCCAGCTTTTGCTGCCACAGCAAAGGTGTCAGCGGGGAAAAGTGATGCTGGTCCTCACTGCCTCCTGGAACCCCTTCAAATGCCCCAGACAATTTGGCCCTCTCTGCTTTCCTGCGGACTCCATCCTCAAAAGCACCTGTTTTCGCTTTCGGCGGTGTTTAGAGCAAAAAAGACAAACGTCCAGCTTTTGCCTCCACAGCAAAGGTGCCAGCGGGGAAAAGTGATGCTGGTCCTCACTGCCTCCTGGAACCCCTTCAAATGCCCCAGACAATTTGGCTTTCTCTGCTTTCCTGCGGACTCCATCCTCAAAAGCACCTGTTTTCACTCTCGGCAGCCTCCGGAGCAAAAAAGACAAACGTCCAGCTTTTGCTGCCACAGCAAAGGTGCCAGCGGGGAAAAGTGATGCTGGTCCTCACTGCCTCCTGGAACCCCTTCAAATGCCCCAGACAATTTGGCCCTCTCTGCTTTCCTGCGGACTCCACCCTCAAAAGCACCTGTTTTCGCTTTCGGCGTTGTTTGGATCAAAAAAGACAAACGTCCAGCTTTTGCTGCCACAGCAAAGGTGCCAGCGGGGAAAAGTGATGCTGGTCCTCACTGCCTCCTGGAACCCCTTCAAATGCCCCAGACAATTTGGCCCTCTCTGCTTTCCTGCGGACTCCATCCTCAAAAGCACCTGTTTTCACTCTCGGCAGCCTCCGGAGCAAAAAAGACAAACGTCCAGCTTTTGCTGCCACAGCAAAGGTGCCAGCGGGGAAAAGTGATGCTGGTCCTCACTGCCTCCTGGAAGCCCTTCAAATGCCCCAGACAATTTGGCCCTCTCTGCTTTCCTGCGGACTCCATCCTCAAAAGCACCTGTTTTCACTCTCGGCAGCCTCCGGAGCAAAAAAGACAAACGTCCAGCTTTTGCTGCCACAGCAAAGGTGTCAGCGGGGAAAAGTGATGCTGGTCCTCACTGCCTCCTGGAACCCCTTCAAATGCCCCAGACAATTTGGCCCTCTCTCCTTTCCTGCGAACTCCATCCTCAAAAGCACCTGTTTTCGCTTTCGGCGGTGTTTAGAGCAAAAAAGACAAACGTCCAGCTTTTGCTGCCACAGCAAAGGTGCCAGCGGGGAAAAGTGATGCTGGTCCTCACTGCCTCCTGGAACCCCTTCAAATGCCCCAGACAATTTGGCCCTTTCTGCTTTCCTGTGGACTCCATCCTCAAAAGCACCTGTTTTCACTCTCGGCAGCCTCCAGAGCAAAAAAGACAAACGTCCAGCTTTTGCTGCCACAGCAAAGGTGCCAGCGGGGAAAAGTGATGCTGGTCCTCACTGCCTCCTGGAACCCCTTCAAATGCCCCAGACAATTTGGCCCTCTCTGCTTTCCTGCGGACTCCATCCTCATAAGCACCTGTTTTCACTCTCGGCAGCCTCCGGAGCAAAAAAGACAAACGTCCAGCTTTTGCTGCCACAGCAAAGGTGTCAGCGGGGAAAAGTGATGCTGGTCCTCACTGCCTCCTGGAACCCCTTCAAATGCCCCAGACAATTTGGCCCTCTCTGCTTTCCTGCGGACTCCATCCTCAAAAGCACCTGTTTTCGCTTTCGGCGGTGTTTAGAGCAAAAAAGACAAACGTCCAGCTTTTGCCTCCACAGCAAAGGTGCCAGCGGGGAAAAGTGATGCTGGTCCTCACTGCCTCCTGGAACCCCTTCAAATGCCCCAGACAATTTGGCTTTCTCTGCTTTCCTGCGGACTCCATCCTCAAAAGCACCTGTTTTCACTCTCGGCAGCCTCCGGAGCAAAAAAGACAAACGTCCAGCTTTTGCTGCCACAGCAAAGGTGCCAGCGGGGAAAAGTGATGCTGGTCCTCACTGCCTCCTGGAACCCCTTCAAATGCCCCAGACAATTTGGCCCTCTCTGCTTTCCTGCGGACTCCATCCTCAAAAGCACCTGTTTTCACTCTCGGCAGCCTCCGGAGTAAAAAAAAAAAACGTCCAGCTTTTGCTGCCACAGCAAAGGTGTCAGCGGGGAAAAGTGATGCTGGTCCTCACTGCCTCCTGGAACCCCTTCAAATGCCCCAGACAATTTGGCCCTCTCTGCTTTCCTGCGGACTCCATCCTCAAAAGCACCTGTTTTCGCTTTCGGCGGTGTTTAGAGCAAAAAAGACAAACGTCCAGCTTTTGCCTCCACAGCAAAGGTGCCAGCGGGGAAAAGTGATGCTGGTCCTCACTGCCTCCTGGAACCCCTTCAAATGCCCCAGACAATTTGGCTTTCTCTGCTTTCCTGCGGACTCCATCCTCAAAAGCACCTGTTTTCACTCTCGGCAGCCTCCGGAGTAAAAAAGACAAACGTCCAGCTTTTGCTGCCACAGCAAAGGTGCCAGCGGGGAAAAGTGATGCTGGTCCTCACTGCCTCCTGGAACCCCTTCAAATGCCCCAGACAATTTGGCCCTCTCTGCTTTCCTGCGGACTCCATCCTCAAAAGCACCTGTTTTCACTCTCGGCTGCCTCAGGAGCAAAAAAGACAAACGTCCAGCTTTTGCTGCCACAGCAAAGGTGGCAGCGGGGAAAAGTGATGCTGGTCCTCACTGCCTCCTGGAACCCCTTCAAATGCCCCAGACAATTTGGCCCTCTCTGCTTTCCTGCGAACTCCATCCTCAAAAGCACCTGTTTTCGCTTTCGGCGGTGTTTAGAGCAAAAAAGACAAACGTCCAGCTTTTGCTGCCACAGCAAAGGTGCCAGCGGGGAAAAGTGATGCTGGTCCTCACTGCCTCCTGGAACCCCTTCAAATGCCCCAGACAATTTGGCCCTTTCTGCTTTCCTGTGGACTCCATCCTCAAAAGCACCTGTTTTCACTCTCGGCAGCCTCCAGAGCAAAAAAGACAAACGTCCAGCTTTTGCTGCCACAGCAAAGGTGCCAGCGGGGAAAAGTGATGCTGGTCCTCACTGCCTCCTGGAACCCCTTCAAATGCCCCAGACAATTTGGCCCTCTCTGCTTTCCTGCGGACTCCATCCTCATAAGCACCTGTTTTCACTCTCGGCAGCCTCCGGAGCAAAAAAGACAAACGTCCAGCTTTTGCTGCCACAGCAAAGGTGTCAGCGGGGAAAAGTGATGCTGGTCCTCACTGCCTCCTGGAACCCCTTCAAATGCCCCAGACAATTTGGCCCTCTCTGCTTTCCTGCGGACTCCATCCTCAAAAGCACCTGTTTTCGCTTTCGGCGGTGTTTAGAGCAAAAAAGACAAACGTCCAGCTTTTGCCTCCACAGCAAAGGTGCCAGCGGGGAAAAGTGATGCTGGTCCTCACTGCCTCCTGGAACCCCTTCAAATGCCCCAGACAATTTGGCTTTCTCTGCTTTCCTGCGGACTCCATCCTCAAAAGCACCTGTTTTCACTCTCGGCAGCCTCCGGAGCAAAAAAGACAAACGTCCAGCTTTTGCTGCCACAGCAAAGGTGCCAGCGGGGAAAAGTGATGCTGGTCCTCACTGCCTCCTGGAACCCCTTCAAATGCCCCAGACAATTTGGCCCTCTCTGCTTTCCTGCGGACTCCATCCTCAAAAGCACCTGTTTTCACTCTCGGCAGCCTCCGGAGTAAAAAAAAAAAAACGTCCAGCTTTTGCTGCCACAGCAAAGGTGTCAGCGGGGAAAAGTGATGCTGGTCCTCACTGCCTCCTGGAACCCCTTCAAATGCCCCAGACAATTTGGCCCTCTCTGCTTTCCTGCGGACTCCATCCTCAAAAGCACCTGTTTTCGCTTTCGGCGGTGTTTAGAGCAAAAAAGACAAACGTCCAGCTTTTGCCTCCACAGCAAAGGTGCCAGCGGGGAAAAGTGATGCTGGTCCTCACTGCCTCCTGGAACCCCTTCAAATGCCCCAGACAATTTGGCTTTCTCTGCTTTCCTGCGGACTCCATCCTCAAAAGCACCTGTTTTCACTCTCGGCAGCCTCCGGAGTAAAAAAGACAAACGTCCAGCTTTTGCTGCCACAGCAAAGGTGCCAGCGGGGAAAAGTGATGCTGGTCCTCACTGCCTCCTGGAACCCCTTCAAATGCCCCAGACAATTTGGCCCTCTCTGCTTTCCTGCGGACTCCATCCTCAAAAGCACCTGTTTTCACTCTCGGCTGCCTCAGGAGCAAAAAAGACAAACGTCCAGCTTTTGCTGCCACAGCAAAGGTGGCAGCGGGGAAAAGTGATGCTGGTCCTCACTGCCTCCTGGAACCCCTTCAAATGCCCCAGACAATTTGGCCCTCTCTGCTTTCCTGCGGACTCCATCCTCAAAAGCACCTGTTTTCGCTTTCGGCGTTGTTTGGATCAAAAAAGACAAACGTCCAGCTTTTGCTGCCACAGCAAAGGTGCCAGCGGGGAAAAGTGATGCTGGTCCTCACTGCCTCCTGGAACCCCTTCAAATGCCCCAGACAATTTGGCCCTTTCTGCTTTCCTGTGGACTCCATCCTCAAAAGCACCTGTTTTCACTCTCGGCAGCCTCCGGAGTAAAAAAAAAAACGTCCAGCTTTTGCTGCCACAGCAAAGGTGTCAGCGGGGAAAAGTGATGCTGGTCCTCACTGCCTCCTGGAACCCCTTCAAATGCCCCAGACAATTTGGCCCTCTCTGCTTTCCTGCGGACTCCATCCTCAAAAGCACCTGTTTTCGCTTTCGGCGGTGTTTAGAGCAAAAAAGACAAACGTCCAGCTTTTGCCTCCACAGCAAAGGTGCCAGCGGGGAAAAGTGATGCTGGTCCTCACTGCCTCCTGGAACCCCTTCAAATGCCCCAGACAATTTGGCTTTCTCTGCTTTCCTGCGGACTCCATCCTCAAAAGCACCTGTTTTCACTCTCGGCTGCCTTAGGAGCAAGAAAGACAAACGTCCAGCTTTTGCTGCCACAGCAAAGGTGCCAGCGGGGAAAAGTGATGCTGGTCCTCACTGCCTCCTGGAACCCCTTCAAATGCCCCAGACAATTTGGCCCTCTCTGCTTTCCTGCGGACTCCATCCTCAAAAGCACCTGTTTTCACTCTCGGCAGCCTCCGGAGTAAAAAAAAAAAACGTCCAGCTTTTGCTGCCACAGCAAAGGTGTCAGCGGGGAAAAGTGATGCTGGTCCTCACTGCCTCCTGGAACCCCTTCAAATGCCCCAGACAATTTGGCCCTCTCTGCTTTCCTGCGGACTCCATCCTCAAAAGCACCTGTTTTCGCTTTCGGCGGTGTTTAGAGCAAAAAAGACAAACGTCCAGCTTTTGCCTCCACAGCAAAGGTGCCAGCGGGGAAAAGTGATGCTGGTCCTCACTGCCTCCTGGAACCCCTTCAAATGCCCCAGACAATTTGGCTTTCTCTGCTTTCCTGCGGACTCCATCCTCAAAAGCACCTGTTTTCACTCTCGGCAGCCTCCGGAGTAAAAAAGACAAACGTCCAGCTTTTGCTGCCACAGCAAAGGTGCCAGCGGGGAAAAGTGATGCTGGTCCTCACTGCCTCCTGGAACCCCTTCAAATGCCCCAGACAATTTGGCCCTCTCTGCTTTCCTGCGGACTCCATCCTCAAAAGCACCTGTTTTCACTCTCGGCTGCCTCAGGAGCAAAAAAGACAAACGTCCAGCTTTTGCTGCCACAGCAAAGGTGGCAGCGGGGAAAAGTGATGCTGGTCCTCACTGCCTCCTGGAACCCCTTCAAATGCCCCAGACAATTTGGCCCTCTCTGCTTTCCTGCGGACTCCATCCTCAAAAGCACCTGTTTTCGCTTTCGGCGTTGTTTGGATCAAAAAAGACAAACGTCCAGCTTTTGCTGCCACAGCAAAGGTGCCAGCGGGGAAAAGTGATGCTGGTCCTCACTGCCTCCTGGAACCCCTTCAAATGCCCCAGACAATTTGGCCCTCTCTGCTTTCCTGTGGACTCCATCCTCAAAAGCACCTGTTTTCACTCTCGTCAGCCTCCAGAGCAAAAAAGACAAACGTCCAGCTTTTGCTGCCACAGCAAAGGTGCCAGCGGGGAAAAGTGATGCTGGTCCTCACTGCCTCCTGGAACCCCTTCAAATGCCCCAGACAATTTGGCCCTCTCTGCTTTCCTGCGAACTCCATCCTCAAAAGCACCTGTTTTCGCTTTCGGCGGTGTTTAGAGCAAAAAAGACAAACGTCCAGCTTTTGCTGCCACAGCAAAGGTGCCAGCGGGGAAAAGTGATGCTGGTCCTCACTGCCTCCTGGAACCCCTTCAAATGCCCCAGACAATTTGGCCCTTTCGGCTTTCCTGTGGACTCCATCCTCAAAAGCACCTGTTTTCACTCTCGGCAGCCTCCAGAGCAAAAAAGACAAACGTCCAGCTTTTGCTGCCACAGCAAAGGTGCCAGCGGGGAAAAGTGATGCTGGTCCTCACTGCCTCCTGGAACCCCTTCAAATGCCCCAGACAATTTGGCCCTCTCTGCTTTCCTGCGGACTCCATCCTCATAAGCACCTGTTTTCACTCTCGGCAGCCTCCGGAGCAAAAAAGACAAACGTCCAGCTTTTGCTGCCACAGCAAAGGTGCCAGCGGGGAAAAGTGATGCTGGTCCTCACTGCCTCCTGGAACCCCTTCAAATGCCCCAGACAATTTGGCCCTCTCTGCTTTCCTGCGGACTCCATCCTCAAAAGCACCTGTTTTCACTCTCGGCAGCCTCCGGAGTAAAAAAAAAAAACGTCCAGCTTTTGCTGCCACAGCAAAGGTGTCAGCGGGGAAAAGTGATGCTGGTCCTCACTGCCTCCTGGAACCCCTTCAAATGCCCCAGACAATTTGGCCCTCTCTGCTTTCCTGCGGACTCCATCCTCAAAAGCACCTGTTTTCGCTTTCGGCGGTGTTTAGAGCAAAAAAGACAAACGTCCAGCTTTTGCCTCCACAGCAAAGGTGCCAGCGGGGAAAAGTGATGCTGGTCCTCACTGCCTCCTGGAACCCCTTCAAATGCCCCAGACAATTTGGCCCTCTCTGCTTTCCTGCGGACTCCATCCTCAAAAGCACCTGTTTTCACTCTCGGCTGCCTCAGGAGCAAAAAAGACAAACGTCCAGCTTTTGCTGCCACAGCAAAGGTGGCAGCGGGGAAAAGTGATGCTGGTCCTCACTGCCTCCTGGAACCCCTTCAAATGCCCCAGACAATTTGGCCCACTCTGCTTTCCTGCGGACTCCATCCTCAAAAGCACCTGTTTTCACTCTCGGCAGCCTCCGGAGCAAAAAAGACAAACGTCCAGCTTTTGCTGCCACAGCAAAGGTGCCAGCGGGGAAAAGTGATGCTGGTCCTCACTGCCTCCTGGAACCCCTTCAAATGCCCCAGACAATTTGGCCCTCTCTGCTTTCCTGCGGACTCCATCCTCAAAAGCACCTGTTTTCACTCTCGGCAGCCTCCGGAGCAAAAAAGACAAACGTCCAGCTTTTGCTGCCACAGCAAAGGTGCCAGCGGGGAAAAGTGATGCTGGTCCTCACTGCCTCCTGGAACCCCTTCAAATGCCCCAGACAATTTGGCCCTCTCTGCTTTCCTGCGGACTCCATCCTCAAAAGCACCTGTTTTCACTCTCGGCAGCCTCCGGAGCAAAAAAGACAAACGTCCAGCTTTTGCTGCCACAGCAAAGGTGTCAGCGGGGAAAAGTGATGCTGGTCCTCACTGCCTCCTGGAACCCCTTCAAATGCCCCAGACAATTTGGCCCTCTCTGCTTTCCTGCGAACTCCATCCTCAAAAGCACCTGTTTTCGCTTTCGGCGGTGTTTAGAGCAAAAAAGACAAACGTCCAGCTTTTGCTGCCACAGCAAAGGTGCCAGCGGGGAAAAGTGATGCTGGTCCTCACTGCCTCCTGGAACCCCTTCAAATGCCCCAGACAATTTGGCCCTTTCTGCTTTCCTGTGGACTCCATCCTCAAAAGCACCTGTTTTCACTCTCGGCAGCCTCCAGAGCAAAAAAGACAAACGTCCAGCTTTTGCTGCCACAGCAAAGGTGCCAGCGGGGAAAAGTGATGCTGGTCCTCACTGCCTCCTGGAACCCCTTCAAATGCCCCAGACAATTTGGCCCTCTCTGCTTTCCTGCGGACTCCATCCTCATAAGCACCTGTTTTCACTCTCGGCAGCCTCCGGAGCAAAAAAGACAAACGTCCAGCTTTTGCTGCCACAGCAAAGGTGCCAGCGGGGAAAAGTGATGCTGGTCCTCACTGCCTCCTGGAACCCCTTCAAATGCCCCAGACAATTTGGCCCTCTCTGCTTTCCTGCGGACTCCATCCTCAAAAGCACCTGTTTTCACTCTCGGCAGCCTCCGGAGTAAAAAAAAAAACGTCCAGCTTTTGCTGCCACAGCAAAGGTGTCAGCGGGGAAAAGTGATGCTGGTCCTCACTGCCTCCTGGAACCCCTTCAAATGCCCCAGACAATTTGGCCCTCTCTGCTTTCCTGCGGACTCCATCCTCAAAAGCACCTGTTTTCGCTTTCGGCGGTGTTTAGAGCAAAAAAGACAAACGTCCAGCTTTTGCCTCCACAGCAAAGGTGCCAGCGGGGAAAAGTGATGCTGGTCCTCACTGCCTCCTGGAACCCCTTCAAATGCCCCAGACAATTTGGCTTTCTCTGCTTTCCTGCGGACTCCATGCTCAAAAGCACCTGTTTTCGCTTTCGGCGTTGTTTGGATCAAAAAAGACAAACGTCCAGCTTTTGCTGCCACAGCAAAGGTGCCAGCGGGGAAAAGTGATGCTGGTCCTCACTGCCTCCTGGAACCCCTTCAAATGCCCCAGACAATTTGGCTTTCTCTGCTTTCCTGCGGACTCCATCCTCAAAAGCACCTGTTTTCACTCTCGGCAGCCTCCGGAGCAAAAAAGACAAACGTCCAGCTTTTGCTGCCACAGCAAAGGTGCCAGCGGGGAAAAGTGATGCTGGTCCTCACTGCCTCCTGGAACCCCTTCAAATGCCCCAGACAATTTGGCCCTCTCTGCTTTCCTGTGGACTCCATCCTCAAAAGCACCTGTTTTCACTCTCGTCAGCCTCCAGAGCAAAAAAGACAAACGTCCATCTTTTGCTGCCACAGCAAAGGTGCCAGCGGGGAAAAGTGATGCTGGTCCTCACTGCCTCCTGGAACCCCTTCAAATGCCCCAGACAATTTGGCCCTCTCTGCTTTCCTGCGGACTCCATCCTCAAAAGCACCTGTTTTCACTCTCGGCAGCCTCCGGAGCAAAAAAGACAAACGTCCAGCTTTTGCTGCCACAGCAAAGGTGCCAGCGGGGAAAAGTGATGCTGGTCCTCACTGCCTCCTGGAACCCCTTCAAATGCCCCAGACAATTTGGCCCTCTCTGCTTTCCTGTGGACTCCATCCTCAAAAGCACCTGTTTTCACTCTCGTCAGCCTCCAGAGCAAAAAAGACAAACGTCCAGCTTTTGCTGCCACAGCAAAGGTGCCAGCGGGGAAAAGTGATGCTGGTCCTCACTGCCTCCTGGAACCCCTTCAAATGCCCCAGACAATTTGGCCCTCTCTGCTTTCCTGCGGACTCCATCCTCAAAAGCACCTGTTTTCACTCTCGGCAGCCTCCGGAGCAAAAAAGACAAACGTCCAGCTTTTGCTGCCACAGCAAAGGTGGCAGCGGGGAAAAGTGATGCTGGTCCTCACTGCCTCCTGGAACCCCTTCAAATGCCCCAGACAATTTGGCCCTCTCTGCTTTCCTGCGGACTCCATCCTCAAAAGCACCTGTTTTCGCTTTCAGCGGTGTTTAGAGCAAAAAAGACAAACGTCCAGCTTTTGCTGCCACAGCAAAGGTGCCAGCGGGGAAAAGTGATGCTGGTCCTCACTGCCTCCTGGAACCCCTTCAAATGCCCCAGACAATTTGGCCCTCTCTGCTTTCCTGCGGACTCCATCCTCAAAAGCACCTGTTTTCACTCTCGGCAGCCTCCGGAGCAAAAAAGACAAACGTCCATCTTTTGCTGCCACAGCAAAGGTGCCAGCGGGGAAAAGTGATGCTGGTCCTCACTGCCTCCTGGAACCCCTTCAAATGCCCCAGACAATTTGGCTTTCTCTGCTTTCCTGCGGACTCCATCCTCAAAAGCACCTGTTTTCACTCTCGGCAGCCTCCGGAGCAAAAAAGACAAACGTCCAGCTTTTGCTGCCACAGCAAAGGTGCCAGCGGGGAAAAGTGATGCTGGTCCTCACTGCCTCCTGGAACCCCTTCAAATGCCCCAGACAATTTGGCCCTCTCTGCTTTCCTGCGGACTCCATCCTCAAAAGCACCTGTTTTCACTCTCGGCAGCCTCCGGAGTAAAAAAAAAAAACGTCCAGCTTTTGCTGCCACAGCAAAGGTGTCAGCGGGGAAAAGTGATGCTGGTCCTCACTGCCTCCTGGAACCCCTTCAAATGCCCCAGACAATTTGGCCCTCTCTGCTTTCCTGCGGACTCCATCCTCAAAAGCACCTGTTTTCGCTTTCGGCGGTGTTTAGAGCAAAAAAGACAAACGTCCAGCTTTTGCCTCCACAGCAAAGGTGCCAGCGGGGAAAAGTGATGCTGGTCCTCACTGCCTCCTGGAACCCCTTCAAATGCCCCAGACAATTTGGCTTTCTCTGCTTTCCTGCGGACTCCATCCTCAAAAGCACCTGTTTTCACTCTCGGCAGCCTCCGGAGCAAAAAAGACAAACGTCCAGCTTTTGCTGCCACAGCAAAGGTGCCAGCGGGGAAAAGTGATGCTGGTCCTCACTGCCTCCTGGAACCCCTTCAAATGCCCCAGACAATTTGGCCCTCTCTGCTTTCCTGCGGACTCCATCCTCAAAAGCACCTGTTTTCACTCTCGGCTGCCTCAGGAGCAAAAAAGACAAACGTCCAGCTTTTGCTGCCACAGCAAAGGTGCCAGCGGGGAAAAGTGATGCTGGTCCTCACTGCCTCCTGGAACCCCTTCAAATGCCCCAGACAATTTGGCCCTCTCTGCTTTCCTGCGAACTCCATCCTCAAAAGCACCTGTTTTCGCTTTCGGCGTTGTTTGGATCAAAAAAGACAAACGTCCAGCTTTTGCTGCCACAGCAAAGGTGCCAGCGGGGAAAAGTGATGCTGGTCCTCACTGCCTCCTGGAACCCCTTCAAATGCCCCAGACAATTTGGCCCTCTCTGCTTTCCTGTGGACTCCATCCTCAAAAGCACCTGTTTTCACTCTCGGCAGCCTCCAGAGCAAAAAAGACAAACGTCCAGCTTTTGCTGCCACAGCAAAGGTGCCAGCGGGGAAAAGTGATGCTGGTCCTCACTGCCTCCTGGAACCCCTTCAAATGCCCCAGACAATTTGGCCCTCTCTGCTTTCCTGCGGACTCCATCCTCAAAAGCACCTGTTTTCACTCTCGGCAGCCTCCGGAGCAAAAAAGACAAACGTCCAGCTTTTGCTGCCACAGCAAAGGTGCCAGCGGGGAAAAGTGATGCTGGTCCTCACTGCCTCCTGGAACCCCTTCAAATGCCCCAGACAATTTGGCCCTCTCTGCTTTCCTGCGGACTCCATGCTCAAAAGCACCTGTTTTCGCTTTCGGCGGTGTTTAGAGCAAAAAAGACAAACGTCCAGCTTTTGCTGCCACAGTAAAGGTGCCAGCGGGGAAAAGTGATGCTGGTCCTCACTGCCTCCTGGAACCCCTTCAAATGCCCCAGACAATTTGGCCCTCTGCTTTCCTGCGGACTCCATCCTCAAAAGCACCTGTTTTCACTTTCGGCGTTGTTTGGATCAAAAAAGACAAACGTCCAGCTTTTGCTGCCACAGCAAAGGTGGCAGCGGGGAAAAGTGATGCTGGTCCTCACTGCCTCCTGGAACCCCTTCAAATGCCCCAGACAATTTGGCCCTCTCTGCTTTCCTGCGGACTCCATCCTCAAAAGCACCTGTTTTCGCTTTCGGCGGTGTTTAGAGCAAAAAAGACAAACGTCCAGCTTTTGCCTCCACAGCAAAGGTGCCAGCGGGGAAAAGTGATGCTGGTCCTCACTGCCTCCTGGAACCCCTTCAAATGCCCCAGACAATTTGGCTTTCTCTGCTTTCCTGCGGACTCCATCCTCAAAAGCACCTGTTTTCACTCTCGGCAGCCTCCGGAGCAAAAAAGACAAACGTCCAGCTTTTGCTGCCACAGCAAAGGTGGCAGCGGGGAAAAGTGATGCTGGTCCTCACTGCCTCCTGGAACCCCTTCAAATGCCCCAGACAATTTGGCCCTCTCTGCTTTCCTGCGGACTCCATCCTCAAAAGCACCTGTTTTCGCTTTCGGCGGTGTTTAGAGCAAAAAAGACAAACGTCCAGCTTTTGCTGCCACAGAAAAGGTGGCAGCGGGGAAAAGTGATGCTGGTCCTCACTGCCTCCTGGAACCCCTTCAAATGCCCCAGACAATTTGGCCCTCTCTGCTTTCCTGCGGACTCCATCCTCAAAAGCACCTGTTTTCGCTTTCGGCGGTGTTTAGAGCAAAAAAGACAAACGTCCAGCTTTTGCTGCCACAGCAAAGGTGCCAGCGGGGAAAAGTGATGCTGGTCCTCACTGCCTCCTGGAACCCCTTCAAATGCCCCAGACAATTTGGCTTTCTCTGCTTTCCTGCGGACTCCATCCTCAAAAGCACCTGTTTTCACTCTCGGCAGCCTCCGGAGCAAAAAAGACAAACGTCCAGCTTTTGCTGCCACAGCAAAGGTGCCAGCGGGGAAAAGTGATGCTGGTCCTCACTGCCTCCTGGAACCCCTTCAAATGCCCCAGACAATTTGGCCCTCTCTGCTTTCCTGCGGACTCCATCCTCAAAAGCACCTGTTTTCGCTTTCGGCGGTGTTTGGATCAAAAAAGGCAAACGTCCAGCTTTTGCTGCCACAGCAAAGGTGCCAGCGGGGAAAAGTGATGCTGGTCCTCACTGCCTCCTGGAACCCCTTCAAATGCCCCAGACAATTTGGCCCTCTCTGCTTTCCTGTGGACTCCATCCTCAAAAGCACCTGTTTTCACTCTCGGCAGCCTCCGGAGCAAAAAAGACAAACGTCCAGCTTTTGCTGCCACAGCAAAGGTGCCAGCGGGGAAAAGTGATGCTGGTCCTCACTGCCTCCTGGAACCCCTTCAAATGCCCCAGACAATTTGGCCCTCTCTGCTTTCCTGCGGACTCCATCCTCAAAAGCACCTGTTTTCACTCTCGGCAGCCTCCGGAGCAAAAAAGACAAACGTCCAGCTTTTGCTGCCACAGCAAAGGTGCCAGCGGGGAAAAGTGATGCTGGTCCTCACTGCCTCCTGGAACCCCTTCAAATGCCCCAGACAATTTGGCCCTCTCTGCTTTCCTGCGGACTCCATGCTCAAAAGCACCTGTTTTCGCTTTCGGCGGTGTTTAGAGCAAAAAAGACAAACGTCCAGCTTTTGCTGCCACAGTAAAGGTGCCAGCGGGGAAAAGTGATGCTGGTCCTCACTGCCTCCTGGAACCCCTTCAAATGCCCCAGACAATTTGGCCCTCTCTGCTTTCCTGTGGACTCCATCCTCAAAAGCACCTGTTTTCACTTTCGGCGTTGTTTGGATCAAAAAAGACAAACGTCCAGCTTTTGCTGCCACAGCAAAGGTGGCAGCGGGGAAAAGTGATGCTGGTCCTCACTGCCTCCTGGAACCCCTTCAAATGCCCCAGACAATTTGGCCCTCTCTGCTTTCCTGCGGACTCCATCCTCAAAAGCACCTGTTTTCGCTTTCGGCGGTGTTTAGAGCAAAAAAGACAAACGTCCAGCTTTTGCCTCCACAGCAAAGGTGCCAGCGGGGAAAAGTGATGCTGGTCCTCACTGCCTCCTGGAACCCCATTCAAATGCCCCAGACAATTTGGCTTTCTCTGCTTTCCTGCGGACTCCATCCTCAAAAGCACCTGTTTTCACTCTCGGCAGCCTCTGGAGCAAAAAAGACAAACGTCCAGCTTTTGCTGCCACAGCAAAGGTGGCAGCGGGGAAAAGTGATGCTGGTCCTCACTGCCTCCTGGAACCCCTTCAAATGCCCCAGACAATTTGGCCCTCTCTGCTTTCCTGCGGACTCCATCCTCAAAAGCACCTGTTTTCGCTTTCGGCGGTGTTTAGAGCAAAAAAGACAAACGTCCAGCTTTTGCTGCCACAGAAAAGGTGGCAGCGGGGAAAAGTGATGCTGGTCCTCACTGCCTCCTGGAACCCCTTCAAATGCCCCAGACAATTTGGCCCTCTCTGCTTTCCTGCGGACTCCATCCTCAAAAGCACCTGTTTTCACTCTCGGCAGCCTCCGGAGCAAAAAAGACAAACGTCCAGCTTTTGCTGCCACAGCAAAGGTGCCAGCGGGGAAAAGTGATGCTGGTCCTCACTGCCTCCTGGAACCCCTTCAAATGCCCCAGACAATTTGGCTTTCTCTGCTTTCCTGCGGACTCCATCCTCAAAAGCACCTGTTTTCACTCTCGGCAGCCTCCGGAGCAAAAAAGACAAACGTCCAGCTTTTGCTGCCACAGCAAAGGTGCCAGCGGGGCAAAGTGATGCTGGTCCTCACTGCCTCCTGGAACCCCTTCAAATGCCCCAGACAATTTGGCCCTCTCTGCTTTCCTGTGGACTCCATCCTCAAAAGCACCTGTTTTCACTCTCGGCAGCCTCCGGAGCAAAAAAGACAAACGTCCAGCTTTTGCTGCCACAGCAAAGGTGCCAGCGGGGAAAAGTGATGCTGGTCCTCACTGCCTCCTGGAACCCCTTCAAATGCCCCAGACAATTTGGCCCTCTCTGCTTTCCTGCGGACTCCATCCTCAAAAGCACCTGTTTTCGCTTTCGGCGGTGTTTAGAGCAAAAAAGACAAACGTCCAGCTTTTGCTGCCACAGCAAAGGTGCCAGCGGGGAAAAGTGATGCTGGTCCTCATTGCCTCCTGGAACCCCTTCAAATGCCCCAGACAATTTGGCTTTCTCTGCTTTCCTGCGGACTCCATCCTCAAAAGCACCTGTTTTCACTCTCGGCAGCCTCCGGAGCAAAAAAGACAAACGTCCAGCTTTTGCTGCCACAGCAAAGGTGCCAGCGGGGAAAAGTGATGCTGGTCCTCACTGCCTCCTGGAACCCCTTCAAATGCCCCAGACAATTTGGCCCTCTCTGCTTTCCTGCGGACTCCATCCTCAAAAGCACCTGTTTTCACTCTCGGCTGCCTCAGGAGCAAAAAAGACAAACGTCCAGCTTTTGCTGCCACAGCAAAGGTGCCAGCGGGGAAAAGTGATGCTGGTCCTCACTGCCTCCTGGAACCCCTTCAAATGCCCCAGACAATTTGGCCCTCTCTGCTTTCCTGCGGACTCCATCCTCAAAAGCACCTGTTTTCGCTTTCGGCGTTGTTTGGATCAAAAAAGGCAAACGTCCAGCTTTTGCTGCCACAGCAAAGGTGCCAGCGGGGAAAAGTGATGCTGGTCCTCACTGCCTCCTGGAACCCCTTCAAATGCCCCAGACAATTTGGCCCTCTCTGCTTTCCTGTGGACTCCATCCTCAAAAGCACCTGTTTTCACTCTCGTCAGCCTCCAGAGCAAAAAAGACAAACGTCCAGCTTTTGCTGCCACAGCAAAGGTGCCAGCGGGGAAAAGTGATGCTGGTCCTCACTGCCTCCTGGAACCCCTTCAAATGCCCCAGACAATTTGGCCCTCTCTGCTTTCCTGCGGACTCCATCCTCAAAAGCACCTGTTTTCACTCTCGGCAGCCTCCGGAGCAAAAAAGACAAACGTCCAGCTTTTGCTGCCACAGCAAAGGTGCCAGCGGGGAAAAGTGATGCTGGTCCTCACTGCCTCCTGGAACCCCTTCAAATGCCCCAGACAATTTGGCCCTCTCTGCTTTCCTGCGGACTCCATGCTCAAAAGCACCTGTTTTCGCTTTCGGCGGTGTTTAGAGCAAAAAAGACAAACGTCCAGCTTTTGCTGCCACAGTAAAGGTGCCAGCGGGGAAAAGTGATGCTGGTCCTCACTGCCTCCTGGAACCCCTTCAAATGCCCCAGACAATTTGGCCCTCTGCTTTCCTGCGGACTCCATCCTCAAAAGCACCTGTTTTCACTTTCGGCGTTGTTTGGATCAAAAAAGACAAACGTCCAGCTTTTGCTGCCACAGCAAAGGTGGCAGCGGGGAAAAGTGATGCTGGTCCTCACTGCCTCCTGGAACCCCTCCAAATGCCCCAGACAATTTGGCCCTCTCTGCTTTCCTGCGGACTCCATCCTCAAAAGCACCTGTTTTCACTCTCGGCAGCCTCCGGAGCAAAAAAGACAAACGTCCAGCTTTTGCTGCCACAGTAAAGGTGCCAGCGGGGAAAAGTGATGCTGGTCCTCACTGCCTCCTGGAACCCCTTCAAATGCCCCAGACAATTTGGCCCTCTGCTTTCCTGCGGACTCCATCCTCAAAAGCACCTGTTTTCACTTTCGGCGTTGTTTGGATCAAAAAAGACAAACGTCCAGCTTTTGCTGCCACAGCAAAGGTGGCAGCGGGGAAAAGTGATGCTGGTCCTCACTGCCTCCTGGAACCCCTTCAAATGCCCCAGACAATTTGGCCCTCTCTGCTTTCCTGCGGACTCCATCCTCAAAAGCACCTGTTTTCGCTTTCGGCGGTGTTTAGAGCAAAAAAGACAAACGTCCAGCTTTTGCCTCCACAGCAAAGGTGCCAGCGGGGAAAAGTGATGCTGGTCCTCACTGCCTCCTGGAACCCCTTCAAATGCCCCAGACAATTTGGCTTTCTCTGCTTTCCTGCGGACTCCATCCTCAAAAGCACCTGTTTTCACTCTCGGCAGCCTCCGGAGCAAAAAAGACAAACGTCCAGCTTTTGCTGCCACAGCAAAGGTGGCAGCGGGGAAAAGTGATGCTGGTCCTCACTGCCTCCTGGAACCCCTTCAAATGCCCCAGACAATTTGGCCCTCTCTGCTTTCCTGCGGACTCCATCCTCAAAAGCACCTGTTTTCGCTTTCGGCGGTGTTTAGAGCAAAAAAGACAAACGTCCAGCTTTTGCTGCCACAGAAAAGGTGGCAGCGGGGAAAAGTGATGCTGGTCCTCACTGCCTCCTGGAACCCCTTCAAATGCCCCAGACAATTTGGCCCTCTCTGCTTTCCTGCGGACTCCATCCTCAAAAGCACCTGTTTTCGCTTTCGGCGGTGTTTAGAGCAAAAAAGACAAACGTCCAGCTTTTGCTGCCACAGCAAAGGTGCCAGCGGGGAAAAGTGATGCTGGTCCTCACTGCCTCCTGGAACCCCTTCAAATGCCCCAGACAATTTGGCTTTCTCTGCTTTCCTGCGGACTCCATCCTCAAAAGCACCTGTTTTCACTCTCGGCAGCCTCCGGAGCAAAAAAGACAAACGTCCAGCTTTTGCTGCCACAGCAAAGGTGCCAGCGGGGAAAAGTGATGCTGGTCCTCACTGCCTCCTGGAACCCCTTCAAATGCCCCAGACAATTTGGCCCTCTCTGCTTTCCTGCGGACTCCATCCTCAAAAGCACCTGTTTTCGCTTTCGGCGTTGTTTGGATCAAAAAAGGCAAACGTCCAGCTTTTGCTGCCACAGCAAAGGTGCCAGCGGGGAAAAGTGATGCTGGTCCTCACTGCCTCCTGGAACCCCTTCAAATGCCCCAGACAATTTGGCCCTCTCTGCTTTCCTGTGGACTCCATCCTCAAAAGCACCTGTTTTCACTCTCGGCAGCCTCCGGAGCAAAAAAGACAAACGTCCAGCTTTTGCTGCCACAGCAAAGGTGCCAGCGGGGAAAAGTGATGCTGGTCCTCACTGCCTCCTGGAACCCCTTCAAATGCCCCAGACAATTTGGCCCTCTCTGCTTTCCTGCGGACTCCATCCTCAAAAGCACCTGTTTTCACTCTCGGCAGCCTCCGGAGCAAAAAAGACAAACGTCCAGCTTTTGCTGCCACAGCAAAGGTGCCAGCGGGGAAAAGTGATGCTGGTCCTCACTGCCTCCTGGAACCCCTTCAAATGCCCCAGACAATTTGGCCCTCTCTGCTTTCCTGCGGACTCCATGCTCAAAAGCACCTGTTTTCGCTTTCGGCGGTGTTTAGAGCAAAAAAGACAAACGTCCAGCTTTTGCTGCCACAGTAAAGGTGCCAGCGGGGAAAAGTGATGCTGGTCCTCACTGCCTCCTGGAACCCCTTCAAATGCCCCAGACAATTTGGCCCTCTGCTTTCCTGCGGACTCCATCCTCAAAAGCACCTGTTTTCACTTTCGGCGTTGTTTGGATCAAAAAAGACAAACGTCCAGCTTTTGCTGCCACAGCAAAGGTGGCAGCGGGGAAAAGTGATGCTGGTCCTCACTGCCTCCTGGAACCCCTCCAAATGCCCCAGACAATTTGGCCCTCTCTGCTTTCCTGCGGACTCCATCCTCAAAAGCACCTGTTTTCACTCTCGGCAGCCTCCGGAGCAAAAAAGACAAACGTCCAGCTTTTGCTGCCACAGTAAAGGTGCCAGCGGGGAAAAGTGATGCTGGTCCTCACTGCCTCCTGGAACCCCTTCAAATGCCCCAGACAATTTGGCCCTCTGCTTTCCTGCGGACTCCATCCTCAAAAGCACCTGTTTTCACTTTCGGCGTTGTTTGGATCAAAAAAGACAAACGTCCAGCTTTTGCTGCCACAGCAAAGGTGGCAGCGGGGAAAAGTGATGCTGGTCCTCACTGCCTCCTGGAACCCCTTCAAATGCCCCAGACAATTTGGCCCTCTCTGCTTTCCTGCGGACTCCATCCTCAAAAGCACCTGTTTTCGCTTTCGGCGGTGTTTAGAGCAAAAAAGACAAACGTCCAGCTTTTGCCTCCACAGCAAAGGTGCCAGCGGGGAAAAGTGATGCTGGTCCTCACTGCCTCCTGGAACCCCTTCAAATGCCCCAGACAATTTGGCTTTCTCTGCTTTCCTGCGGACTCCATCCTCAAAAGCACCTGTTTTCACTCTCGGCAGCCTCCGGAGCAAAAAAGACAAACGTCCAGCTTTTGCTGCCACAGCAAAGGTGGCAGCGGGGAAAAGTGATGCTGGTCCTCACTGCCTCCTGGAACCCCTTCAAATGCCCCAGACAATTTGGCCCTCTCTGCTTTCCTGCGGACTCCATCCTCAAAAGCACCTGTTTTCGCTTTCGGCGGTGTTTAGAGCAAAAAAGACAAACGTCCAGCTTTTGCTGCCACAGAAAAGGTGGCAGCGGGGAAAAGGATGCTGGTCCTCACTGCCTCCTGGAACCCCTTCAAATGCCCCAGACAATTTGGCCCTCTCTGCTTTCCTGCGGACTCCATCCTCAAAAGCACCTGTTTTCGCTTTCGGCGGTGTTTAGAGCAAAAAAGACAAACGTCCAGCTTTTGCTGCCACAGCAAAGGTGCCAGCGGGGAAAAGTGATGCTGGTCCTCACTGCCTCCTGGAACCCCTTCAAATGCCCCAGACAATTTGGCTTTCTCTGCTTTCCTGCGGACTCCATCCTCAAAAGCACCTGTTTTTCACTCTCGGCAGCCTCCGGAGCAAAAAAGACAAACGTCCAGCTTTTGCTGCCACAGCAAAGGTGCCAGCGGGGAAAAGTGATGCTGGTCCTCACTGCCTCCTGGAACCCCTTCAAATGCCCCAGACAATTTGGCCCTCTCTGCTTTCCTGCGGACTCCATCCTCAAAAGCACCTGTTTTCGCTTTCGGCGTTGTTTGGATCAAAAAAGGCAAACGTCCAGCTTTTGCTGCCACAGCAAAGGTGCCAGCGGGGAAAAGTGATGCTGGTCCTCACTGCCTCCTGGAACCCCTTCAAATGCCCCAGACAATTTGGCCCTCTCTGCTTTCCTGTGGACTCCATCCTCAAAAGCACCTGTTTTCACTCTCGGCAGCCTCCGGAGCAAAAAAGACAAACGTCCAGCTTTTGCTGCCACAGCAAAGGTGCCAGCGGGGAAAAGTGATGCTGGTCCTCACTGCCTCCTGGAACCCCTTCAAATGCCCCAGACAATTTGGCCCTCTCTGCTTTCCTGCGGACTCCATCCTCAAAAGCACCTGTTTTCACTCTCGGCAGCCTCCGGAGCAAAAAAAGACAAACGTCCAGCTTTTGCTGCCACAGCAAAGGTGCCAGCGGGGAAAAGTGATGCTGGTCCTCACTGCCTCCTGGAACCCCTTCAAATGCCCCAGACAATTTGGCCCTCTCTGCTTTCCTGCGGACTCCATGCTCAAAAGCACCTGTTTTCGCTTTCGGCGGTGTTTAGAGCAAAAAAGACAAACGTCCAGCTTTTGCTGCCACAGTAAAGGTGCCAGCGGGGAAAAGTGATGCTGGTCCTCACTGCCTCCTGGAACCCCTTCAAATGCCCCAGACAATTTGGCCCTCTGCTTTCCTGCGGACTCCATCCTCAAAAGCACCTGTTTTCACTTTCGGCGTTGTTTGGATCAAAAAAGACAAACGTCCAGCTTTTGCTGCCACAGCAAAGGTGGCAGCGGGGAAAAGTGATGCTGGTCCTCACTGCCTCCTGGAACCCCTTCAAATGCCCCAGACAATTTGGCCCTCTCTGCTTTCCTGCGGACTCCATCCTCAAAAGCACCTGTTTTCGCTTTCGGCGGTGTTTAGAGCAAAAAAGACAAACGTCCAGCTTTTGCCTCCACAGCAAAGGTGCCAGCGGGGAAAAGTGATGCTGGTCCTCACTGCCTCCTGGAACCCCATTCAAATGCCCCAGACAATTTGGCTTTCTCTGCTTTCCTGCGGACTCCATCCTCAAAAGCACCTGTTTTCACTCTCGGCAGCCTCTGGAGCAAAAAAGACAAACGTCCAGCTTTTGCTGCCACAGCAAAGGTGGCAGCGGGGAAAAGTGATGCTGGTCCTCACTGCCTCCTGGAACCCCTTCAAATGCCCCAGACAATTTGGCCCTCTCTGCTTTCCTGCGGACTCCATCCTCAAAAGCACCTGTTTTCGCTTTCGGCGGTGTTTAGAGCAAAAAAGACAAACGTCCAGCTTTTGCTGCCACAGAAAAGGTGGCAGCGGGGAAAAGTGATGCTGGTCCTCACTGCCTCCTGGAACCCCTTCAAATGCCCCAGACAATTTGGCCCTCTCTGCTTTCCTGCGGACTCCATCCTCAAAAGCACCTGTTTTCACTCTCGGCAGCCTCCGGAGCAAAAAAGACAAACGTCCAGCTTTTGCTGCCACAGCAAAGGTGCCAGCGGGGAAAAGTGATGCTGGTCCTCACTGCCTCCTGGAACCCCTTCAAATGCCCCAGACAATTTGGCTTTCTCTGCTTTCCTGCGGACTCCATCCTCAAAAGCACCTGTTTTCACTCTCGGCAGCCTCCGGAGCAAAAAAGACAAACGTCCAGCTTTTGCTGCCACAGCAAAGGTGCCAGCGGGGAAAAGTGATGCTGGTCCTCACTGCCTCCTGGAACCCCTTCAAATGCCCCAGACAATTTGGCCCTCTCTGCTTTCCTGCGGACTCCATCCTCAAAAGCACCTGTTTTCACTCTCGGCAGCCTCCGGAGTAAAAAAAAAAACGTCCAGCTTTTGCTGCCACAGCAAAGGTGTCAGCGGGGAAAAGTGATGCTGGTCCTCACTGCCTCCTGGAACCCCTTCAAATGCCCCAGACAATTTGGCCCTCTCTGCTTTCCTGCGGACTCCATCCTCAAAAAGCACCTGTTTTCGCTTTCGGCGGTGTTTAGAGCAAAAAAGACAAACGTCCAGCTTTTGCTGCCACAGCAAAGGTGCCAGCGGGGAAAAGTGATGCTGGTCCTCATTGCCTCCTGGAACCCCTTCAAATGCCCCAGACAATTTGGCTTTCTCTGCTTTCCTGCGGACTCCATCCTCAAAAGCACCTGTTTTCACTCTCGGCAGCCTCCGGAGCAAAAAAGACAAACGTCCAGCTTTTGCTGCCACAGCAAAGGTGCCAGCGGGGAAAAGTGATGCTGGTCCTCACTGCCTCCTGGAACCCCTTCAAATGCCCCAGACAATTTGGCCCTCTCTGCTTTCCTGCGGACTCCATCCTCAAAAGCACCTGTTTTCACTCTCGGCTGCCTCAGGAGCAAAAAAGACAAACGTCCAGCTTTTGCTGCCACAGCAAAGGTGCCAGCGGGGAAAAGTGATGCTGGTCCTCACTGCCTCCTGGAACCCCTTCAAATGCCCCAGACAATTTGGCCCTCTCTGCTTTCCTGCGGACTCCATCCTCAAAAGCACCTGTTTTCGCTTTCGGCGTTGTTTGGATCAAAAAAGGCAAACGTCCAGCTTTTGCTGCCACAGCAAAGGTGCCAGCGGGGAAAAGTGATGCTGGTCCTCACTGCCTCCTGGAACCCCTTCAAATGCCCCAGACAATTTGGCCCTCTCTGCTTTCCTGTGGACTCCATCCTCAAAAGCACCTGTTTTCACTCTCGTCAGCCTCCAGAGCAAAAAAGACAAACGTCCAGCTTTTGCTGCCACAGCAAAGGTGCCAGCGGGGAAAAGTGATGCTGGTCCTCACTGCCTCCTGGAACCCCTTCAAATGCCCCAGACAATTTGGCCCTCTCTGCTTTCCTGCGGACTCCATGCTCAAAAGCACCTGTTTTCGCTTTCGGCGGTGTTTAGAGCAAAAAAGACAAACGTCCAGCTTTTGCTGCCACAGTAAAGGTGCCAGCGGGGAAAAGTGATGCTGGTCCTCACTGCCTCCTGGAACCCCTTCAAATGCCCCAGACAATTTGGCCCTCTGCT
Organism: Vanellus vanellus; assembly: GCF_965231255.1. Taxonomy (NCBI): domain Eukaryota; kingdom Metazoa; phylum Chordata; class Aves; order Charadriiformes; family Charadriidae; genus Vanellus; species Vanellus vanellus. Next base: position 68,584 of record NW_028127114.1, on the reverse strand, counting down.
TTCCTGCGGACTCCATCCTCAAAAGCACCTGTTTTCACTTTCGGCGTTGTTTGGATCAAAAAAGACAAACGTCCAGCTTTTGCTGCCACAGCAAAGGTGGCAGCGGGGAAAAGTGATGCTGGTCCTCACTGCCTCCTGGAACCCCTTCAAATGCCCCAGACAATTTGGCCCTCTCTGCTTTCCTGCGGACTCCATCCTCAAAAGCACCTGTTTTCGCTTTCGGCGGTGTTTAGAGCAAAAAAGACAAACGTCCAGCTTTTGCCTCCACAGCAAAGGTGCCAGCGGGGAAAAGTGATGCTGGTCCTCACTGCCTCCTGGAACCCCTTCAAATGCCCCAGACAATTTGGCTTTCTCTGCTTTCCTGCGGACTCCATCCTCAAAAGCACCTGTTTTCACTCTCGGCAGCCTCCGGAGCAAAAAAGACAAACGTCCAGCTTTTGCTGCCACAGCAAAGGTGGCAGCGGGGAAAAGTGATGCTGGTCCTCACTGCCTCCTGGAACCCCTTCAAATGCCCCAGACAATTTGGCCCTCTCTGCTTTCCTGCGGACTCCATCCTCAAAAGCACCTGTTTTCGCTTTCGGCGGTGTTTAGAGCAAAAAAGACAAACGTCCAGCTTTTGCTGCCACAGCAAAGGTGTCAGCGGGGAAAAGTGATGCTGGTCCTCACTGCCTCCTGGAACCCCTTCAAATGCCCCAGACAATTTGGCCCTCTCTGCTTTCCTGCGGACTCCATCCTCAAAAGCACCTGTTTTCACTCTCGGCAGCCTCCGGAGCAAAAAAGACAAACGTCCAGCTTTTGCTGCCACAGCAAAGGTGGCAGCGGGGAAAAGTGATGCTGGTCCTCACTGCCTCCTGGAACCCCTTCAAATGCCCCAGACAATTTGGCTTTCTCTGCTTTCCTGCGGACTCCATCCTCAAAAGCACCTGTTTTCACTCTCGGCAGCCTCCGGAGCAAAAAAGACAAACGTCCAGCTTTTGCTGCCACAGCAAAGGTGCCAGCGGGGAAAAGTGATGCTGGTCCTCACTGCCTCCTGGAACCCCTTCAAATGCCCCAGACAATTTGGCCCTCTCTGCTTTCCTGCGGACTCCATCCTCAAAAGCACCTGTTTTCACTCTCGGCAGCCTCCGGAGTAAAAAAAAAAACGTCCAGCTTTTGCTGCCACAGCAAAGGTGTCAGCGGGGAAAAGTGATGCTGGTCCTCACTGCCTCCTGGAACCCCTTCAAATGCCCCAGACAATTTGGCCCTCTCTGCTTTCCTGCGGACTCCATCCTCAAAAGCACCTGTTTTCGCTTTCGGCGGTGTTTAGAGCAAAAAAGACAAACGTCAGCTTCTGCTGCCACAGCAAAGGTGCCAGCGGGGAAAAGTGATGCCGGTCCTCATTGCCTCCTGGAACCCCTTCAAATGCCCCAGACAATTTGGCTTTCTCTGCTTTCCTGCGGACTCCATCCTCAAAAGCACCTGTTTTCACTCTCGGCAGCCTCCGGAGCAAAAAAGACAAACGTCCAGCTTTTGCTGCCACAGCAAAGGTGCCAGCGGGGAAAAGTGATGCTGGTCCTCACTGCCTCCTGGAACCCCTTCAAATGCCCCAGACAATTTGGCCCTCTCTGCTTTCCTGCGGACTCCATCCTCAAAAGCACCTGTTTTCACTCTCGGCTGCCTCAGGAGCAAAAAAGACAAACGTCCAGCTTTTGCTGCCACAGCAAAGGTGCCAGCGGGGAAAAGTGATGCTGGTCCTCACTGCCTCCTGGAACCCCTTCAAATGCCCCAGACAATTTGGCCCTCTCTGCTTTCCTGCGGACTCCATCCTCAAAAGCACCTGTTTTCGCTTTCGGCGTTGTTTGGATCAAAAAAGACAAACGTCCAGCTTTTGCTGCCACAGCAAAGGTGCCAGCGGGGAAAAGTGATGCTGGTCCTCACTGCCTCCTGGAACCCCTTCAAATGCCCCAGACAATTTGGCCCTCTCTGCTTTCCTGCGGACTCCATCCTCAAAAGCACCTGTTTTCACTCTCGGCAGCCTCCGGAGTAAAAAAAAAAAACGTCCAGCTTTTGCTGCCACAGCAAAGGTGCCAGCGGGGAAAAGTGATGCTGGTCCTCACTGCCTCCTGGAACCCCTTCAAATGCCCCAGACAATTTGGCCCTCTCTGCTTTCCTGCGGACTCCATGCTCAAAAGCACCTGTTTTCGCTTTCGGCGGTGTTTAGAGCAAAAAAGACAAACGTCCAGCTTTTGCTGCCACAGCAAAGGTGCCAGCGGGGAAAAGTGATGCTGGTCCTCACTGCCTCCTGGAACCCCTTCAAATGCCCCAGACAATTTGGCCCTCTGCTTTCCTGCGGACTCCATCCTCAAAAGCACCTGTTTTCACTTTCGGCGTTGTTTGGATCAAAAAAGACAAACGTCCAGCTTTTGCTGCCACAGCAAAGGTGGCAGCGGGGAAAAGTGATGCTGGTCCTCACTGCCTCCTGGAACCCCTTCAAATGCCCCAGACAATTTGGCCCTCTCTGCTTTCCTGCGGACTCCACCCTCAAAAGCACCTGTTTTCGCTTTCGGCGTTGTTTGGATCAAAAAAGACAAACGTCCAGCTTTTGCTGCCACAGCAAAGGTGCCAGCGGGGAAAAGTGATGCTGGTCCTCACTGCCTCCTGGAACCCCTTCAAATGCCCCAGACAATTTGGCTTTCTCTGCTTTCCTGTGGACTCCATCCTCAAAAGCACCTGTTTTCACTCTCGTCAGCCTCCAGAGCAAAAAAGACAAACGTCCAGCTTTTGCTGCCACAGCAAAGGTCCCAGCGGGGAAAAGTGATGCTGGTCCTCACTGCCTCCTGGAACCCCTTCAAATGCCCCAGGACAATTTGGCCCTCTCTGCTTTCCTGCGGACTCCATCCTCAAAAGCACCTGTTTTCACTCTCGGCAGCCTCCGGAGCAAAAAAGACAAACGTCCAGCTTTTGCTGCCACAGCAAAGGTGCCAGCGGGGAAAAGTGATGCTGGTCCTCACTGCCTCCTGGAACCCCTTCAAATGCCCCCAGACAATTTTGGCCCTCTCTGCTTCCTGCGGACTCCATGCTCAAAAGGCACCTGTTTTCGCTTCTCGGCGGTGTTTAGAGCAAAAAAGACAAACGTCCAGCTTTTGCTGCCACAGCAAAGGTGCCAGCGGGGAAAGTGATGCTGGTCCTCACTGCCCTCCTGGAACCCCTTCAAATGCCCCAGACAATTTGGCCCTCTGCTTTCCTGCGGACTCCATCCTCAAAAGCACCTGTTTTCACTTTCGGCGTTGTTTGGATCAAAAAAGACAAACGTCCAGCTTTTGCTGCCACAGCAAAGGTGGCAGCGGGGAAAAGTGATGCTGGTCCTCACTGCCTCCTGGAACCCCTTCAAATGCCCCAGACAATTTGGCCTCTCTGCTTTCCTGCGGACTCCACCCTCAAAAGCACCTGTTTTCGCTTCGGCGTTGTTTGGATCAAAAAAGACAAACGTCCAGCTTTTGCTGCCACAGCAAAGGTGCCAGCGGGGAAAAGTGATGCTGGTCCTCACTGCCTCCTGGAACCCCTTCAAATGCCCCAGACAATTTGGCCCTCTCTGCTTTCCTGCGAACTCCATCCTCAAAAGCACCTGTTTTCGCTTTCGGCGGTGTTTAGAGCAAAAAAGACAAACGTCCAGCTTTTGCTGCCACAGCAAAGGTGCCAGCGGGAAAAGTGATGCTGGTCCTCACTGCCTCCTGGAACCCCTTCAAATGCCCCAGACAATTTGGCCCTCTCTGCTTTCCTGCGGACTCCATCCTCAAAAGCACCTGTTTTCACTCTCGGCAGCCTCCGGAGCAAAAATGACAAACGTCCAGCTTTTGCTGCCACAGCAAAGGTGCCAGCGGGGAAAAGTGATGCTGGTCCTCACTGCCTCCTGGAACCCCTTCAAATGCCCCAGACAATTTGGCCCTCTCTGCTTTCCTGCGGACTCCATCCTCATAAGCACCTGTTTTCACTCTCGGCAGCCTCCGGAGCAAAAAAGACAAACGTCCAGCTTTTGCTGCCACAGCAAAGGTGCCAGCGGGGAAAAGTGATGCTGGTCCTCACTGCCTCCTGGAACCCCTTCAAATGCCCCAGACAATTTGGCCCTCTCTGCTTTCCTGCGGACTCCATCCTCAAAAGCACCTGTTTTCGCTTTCGGCGGTGTTTAGAGCAAAAAAGACAAACGTCCAGCTTTTGCCTCCACAGCAAAGGTGCCAGCGGGGAAAAGTGATGCTGGTCCTCACTGCCTCCTGGAACCCCTTCAAATGCCCCAGACAATTTGGCTTTCTCTGCTTTCCTGCGGACTCCATCCTCAAAAGCACCTGTTTTCACTCTCGGCAGCCTCCGGAGCAAAAAAGACAAACGTCCAGCTTTTGCTGCCACAGCAAAGGTGCCAGCGGGGAAAAGTGATGCTGGTCCTCACTGCCTCCTGGAACCCCTTCAAATGCCCCAGACAATTTGGCCCTCTCTGCTTTCCTGCGGACTCCATCCTCAAAAGCACCTGTTTTCACTCTCGGCTGCCTCAGGAGCAAAAAAGACAAACGTCCAGCTTTTGCTGCCACAGCAAAGGTGGCAGCGGGGAAAAGTGATGCTGGTCCTCACTGTCTCCTGGAACCCCTTCAAATGCCCCAGACAATTTGGCCCTCTCTGCTTTCCTGCGGACTCCATCCTCAAAAGCACCTGTTTTCGCTTTCGGCGTTGTTTGGATCAAAAAAGACAAACGTCCAGCTTTTGCTGCCACAGCAAAGGTGCCAGCGGGGAAAAGTGATGCTGGTCCTCACTGCCTCCTGGAACCCCTTCAAATGCCCCAGACAATTTGGCCCTCTCTGCTTTCCTGTGGACTCCATCCTCAAAAGCACCTGTTTTCACTTTCGGCAGCCTCCGGAGCAAAAAAGACAAACGTCCAGCTTTTGCTGCCACAGCAAAGGTGCCAGCGGGGAAAAGTGATGCTGGTCCTCACTGCCTCCTGGAACCCCTTCAAATGCCCCATACACTTTGGCCCTCTCTGCTTTCCTGCGGACTCCATCCTCAAAAGCACCTGTTTTCGCTTTCGGCGGTGTTTAGAGCAAAAAAGACAAACGTCCAGCTTTTGCTGCCACAGTAAAGGTGCCAGCGGGGAAAAGTGATGCTGGTCCTCACTGCCTCCTGGAACCCCTTCAAATGCCCCAGACAATTTGGCCCTCTGCTTTCCTGCGGACTCCATGCTCAAAAGCACCTGTTTTCGCTTTCGGCGTTGTTTGGATCAAAAAAGACAAACGTCCAGCTTTTGCTGCCACAGCAAAGGTGCCAGCGAGGAAAAGTGATGCTGGTCCTCACTGCCTCCTGGAACCCCTTCAAATGCCCCAGACAATTTGGCCCTCTCTGCTTTCCTGCGGACTCCATCCTCAAAAGCACCTGTTTTCACTCTCGGCAGCCTCCGGAGTAAAAAAAAAAAACGTCCAGCTTTTGCTGCCACAGCAAAGGTGTCAGCGGGGAAAAGTGATGCTGGTCCTCACTGCCTCCTGGAACCCCTTCAAATGCCCCAGACAATTTGGCCCTCTCTGCTTTCCTGCGGACTCCATCCTCAAAAGCACCTGTTTTCGCTTTCGGCGGTGTTTAGAGCAAAAAAGACAAACGTCCAGCTTTTGCCTCCACAGCAAAGGTGCCAGCGGGGAAAAGTGATGCTGGTCCTCACTGCCTCCTGGAACCCCTTCAAATGCCCCAGACAATTTGGCTTTCTCTGCTTTCCTGCGGACTCCATCCTCAAAAGCACCTGTTTTCACTCTCGGCAGCCTCCGGAGCAAAAAAGACAAACGTCCAGCTTTTGCTGCCACAGCAAAGGTGCCAGCGGGGAAAAGTGATGCTGGTCCTCACTGCCTCCTGGAACCCCTTCAAATGCCCCAGACAATTTGGCCCTCTCTGCTTTCCTGCGGACTCCATCCTCAAAAGCACCTGTTTTCACTCTCGGCTGCCTCAGGAGCAAAAAAGACAAACGTCCAGCTTTTGCTGCCACAGCAAAGGTGCCAGCGGGGAAAAGTGATGCTGGTCCTCACTGCCTCCTGGAACCTCTTCAAATGCCCCAGACAATTTGGCCCTCTCTGCTTTCCTGCGGACTCCATCCTCAAAAGCACCTGTTTTCGCTTTCGGCGTTGTTTGGATCAAAAAAGACAAACGTCCAGCTTTTGCTGCCACAGCAAAGGTGCCAGCGGGGAAAAGTGATGCTGGTCCTCACTGCCTCCTGGAACCCCTTCAAATGCCCCAGACAATTTGGCCCTCTCTGCTTTCCTGTGGACTCCATCCTCAAAAGCACCTGTTTTCACTCTCGTCAGCCTCCAGAGCAAAAAAGACAAACGTCCAGCTTTTGCTGCCACAGCAAAGGTGCCAGCGGGGAAAAGTGATGCTGGTCCTCACTGCCTCCTGGAACCCCTTCAAATGCCCCAGACAATTTGGCCCTCTCTGCTTTCCTGCGGACTCCATCCTCAAAAGCACCTGTTTTCACTCTCGGCAGCCTCCGGAGCAAAAAAGACAAACGTCCAGCTTTTGCTGCCACAGCAAAGGTGGCAGCGGGGAAAAGTGATGCTGGTCCTCACTGCCTCCTGGAACCCCTTCAAATGCCCCAGACAATTTGGCCCTCTCTCCTTTCCTGCGGACTCCATCCTCAAAAGCACCTGTTTTCGCTTTCGGCGGTGTTTAGAGCAAAAAAGACAAACGTCCAGCTTTTGCTGCCACAGCAAAGGTGCCAGCGGGGAAAAGTGATGCTGGTCCTCACTGCCTCTTGGAACCCCTTCAAATGCCCCAGACAATTTGGCCCTCTGCTTTCCTGCGGACTCCATCCTCAAAAGCACCTGTTTTCACTTTCGGCGTTGTTTGGATCAAAAAAGACAAACGTCCAGCTTTTGCTGCCACAGCAAAGGTGGCAGCGGGGAAAAGTGATGCTGGTCCTCACTGCCTCCTGGAACCCCTTCAAATGCCCCAGACAATTTGGCCCTCTCTGCTTTCCTGCGGACTCCATCCTCAAAAGCACCTGTTTTCACTCTCGGCAGCCTCCGGAGCAAAAAAGACAAACGTCCAGCTTTTGCTGCCACAGCAAAGGTGGCAGCGGGGAAAAGTGATGCTGGTCCTCACTGCCTCCTGGAACCCCTTCAAATGCCCCAGACAATTTGGCCCTCTCTGCTTTCCTGCGGACTCCATCCTCAAAAGCACCTGTTTTCGCTTTCGGCGGTGTTTAGAGCAAAAAAGACAAACGTCCAGCTTTTGCTGCCACAGCAAAGGTGCCAGCGGGGAAAAGTGATGCTGGTCCTCACTGCCTCCTGGAACCCCTTCAAATGCCCCAGACAATTTGGCTTTCTCTGCTTTCCTGCGGACTCCATCCTCAAAAGCACCTGTTTTCACTCTCGGCAGCCTCCGGAGCAAAAAAGACAAACGTCCAGCTTTTGCTGCCACAGCAAAGGTGCCAGCGGGGAAAAGTGATGCTGGTCCTCACTGCCTCCTGGAACCCCTTCAAATGCCCCAGACAATTTGGCCCTCTCTGCTTTCCTGCGGACTCCATCCTCAAAAGCACCTGTTTTCACTCTCGGCAGCCTCCGGAGTAAAAAAAAAAAACGTCCAGCTTTTGCTGCCACAGCAAAGGTGTCAGCGGGGAAAAGTGATGCTGGTCCTCACTGCCTCCTGGAACCCCTTCAAATGCCCCAGACAATTTGGCCCTCTCTGCTTTCCTGCGGACTCCATCCTCAAAAGCACCTGTTTTCGCTTTCGGCGGTGTTTAGAGCAAAAAAGACAAACGTCCAGCTTTTGCTGCCACAGCAAAAGGTGCCAGCGGGGAAAAGTGATGCTGGTCCTCATTGCCTCCTGGAACCCCTTCAAATGCCCCAGACAATTTGGCTTTCTCTGCTTTCCTGCGGACTCCATCCTCAAAAGCACCTGTTTTCACTCTCGGCAGCCTCCGGAGCAAAAAAGACAAACGTCCAGCTTTTGCTGCCACAGCAAAGGTGCCAGCGGGGAAAAGTGATGCTGGTCCTCACTGCCTCCTGGAACCCCTTCAAATGCCCCAGACAATTTGGCCCTCTCTGCTTTCCTGCGGACTCCATCCTCAAAAGCACCTGTTTTCACTCTCGGCTGCCTCAGGAGCAAAAAAGACAAACGTCCAGCTTTTGCTGCCACAGCAAAGGTGCCAGCGGGGAAAAGTGATGCTGGTCCTCACTGCCTCCTGGAACCCCTTCAAATGCCCCAGACAATTTGGCCCTCTCTGCTTTCCTGCGGACTCCATCCTCAAAAGCACCTGTTTTCGCTTTCGGCGTTGTTTGGATCAAAAAAGGCAAACGTCCAGCTTTTGCTGCCACAGCAAAGGTGCCAGCGGGGAAAAGTGATGCTGGTCCTCACTGCCTCCTGGAACCCCTTCAAATGCCCCAGACAATTTGGCCCTCTCTGCTTTCCTGTGGACTCCATCCTCAAAAGCACCTGTTTTCACTCTCGTCAGCCTCCAGAGCAAAAAAGACAAACGTCCAGCTTTTGCTGCCACAGCAAAGGTGCCAGCGGGGAAAAGTGATGCTGGTCCTCACTGCCTCCTGGAACCCCTTCAAATGCCCCAGACAATTTGGCCCTCTCTGCTTTCCTGCGGACTCCATCCTCAAAAGCACCTGTTTTCACTCTCGGCAGCCTCCGGAGCAAAAAAGACAAACGTCCAGCTTTTGCTGCCACAGCAAAGGTGCCAGCGGGGAAAAGTGATGCTGGTCCTCACTGCCTCCTGGAACCCCTTCAAATGCCCCAGACAATTTGGCCCTCTCTGCTTTCCTGCGGACTCCATGCTCAAAAGCACCTGTTTTCGCTTTCGGCGGTGTTTAGAGCAAAAAAGACAAACGTCCAGCTTTTGCTGCCACAGTAAAGGTGCCAGCGGGGAAAAGTGATGCTGGTCCTCACTGCCTCCTGGAACCCCTTCAAATGCCCCAGACAATTTGGCCCTCTGCTTTCCTGCGGACTCCATCCTCAAAAGCACCTGTTTTCACTTTCGGCGTTTTTTGGATCAAAAAAGACAAACGTCCAGCTTTTGCTGCCACAGCAAAGGTGGCAGCGGGGAAAAGTGATGCTGGTCCTCACTGCCTCCTGGAACCCCTTCAAATGCCCCAGACAATTTGGCCCTCTCTGCTTTCCTGCGGACTCCATCCTCAAAAGCACCTGTTTTCGCTTTCGGCGGTGTTTAGAGCAAAAAAGACAAACGTCCAGCTTTTGCCTCCACAGCAAAGGTGCCAGCGGGGAAAAGTGATGCTGGTCCTCACTGCCTCCTGGAACCCCTTCAAATGCCCCAGACAATTTGGCTTTCTCTGCTTTCCTGCGGACTCCATCCTCAAAAGCACCTGTTTTCACTCTCGGCAGCCTCCGGAGCAAAAAAGACAAACGTCCAGGTTTTGCTGCCACAGCAAAGGTGCCAGCGGGGAAAAGTGATGCTGGTCCTCACTGCCTCCTGGAACCCCTTCAAATGCCCCAGACAATTTGGCCCTCTCTGCTTTCCTGCGGACTCCATCCTCAAAAGCACCTGTTTTCGCTTTCGGCGGTGTTTAGAGCAAAAAAGACAAACGTCCAGCTTTTGCTGCCACAGAAAAGGTGGCAGCGGGGAAAAGTGATGCTGGTCCTCACTGCCTCCTGGAACCCCTTCAAATGCCCCAGACAATTTGGCCCTCTCTGCTTTCCTGCGGACTCCATCCTCAAAAGCACCTGTTTTCACTCTCGGCAGCCTCCGGAGCAAAAAAGACAAACGTCCAGCTTTTGCTGCCACAGCAAAGGTGCCAGCGGGGAAAAGTGATGCTGGTCCTCACTGCCTCCTGGAACCCCTTCAAATGCCCCAGACAATTTGGCTTTCTCTGCTTTCCTGCGGACTCCATCCTCAAAAGCACCTGTTTTCACTCTCGTCAGCCTCCGGAGCAAAAAAGACAAACGTCCAGCTTTTGCTGCCACAGCAAAGGTGCCAGCGGGGAAAAGTGATGCTGGTCCTCACTGCCTCCTGGAACCCCTTCAAATGCCCCAGACAATTTGGCCCTCTCTGCTTTCCTGCGGACTCCATCCTCAAAAGCACCTGTTTTCACTCTCGGCAGCCTCCGGAGTAAAAAAAAAAAACGTCCAGCTTTTGCTGCCACAGCAAAGGTGTCAGCGGGGAAAAGTGATGCTGGTCCTCACTGCCTCCTGGAACCCCTTCAAATGCCCCAGACAATTTGGCCCTCTCTGCTTTCCTGCGGACTCCATCCTCAAAAGCACCTGTTTTCGCTTTCGGCGGTGTTTAGAGCAAAAAAGACAAACGTCCAGCTTTTGCTGCCACAGCAAAGGTGCCAGCGGGGAAAAGTGATGCTGGTCCTCATTGCCTCCTGGAACCCCTTCAAATGCCCCAGACAATTTGGCTTTCTCTGCTTTCCTGCGGACTCCATCCTCAAAAGCACCTGTTTTCACTCTCGGCAGCCTCCGGAGCAAAAAAGACAAACGTCCAGCTTTTGCTGCCACAGCAAAGGTGCCAGCGGGGAAAAGTGATGCTGGTCCTCACTGCCTCCTGGAACCCCTTCAAATGCCCCAGACAATTTGGCCCTCTCTGCTTTCCTGCGGACTCCATCCTCAAAAGCACCTGTTTTCACTCTCGGCTGCCTCAGGAGCAAAAAAGACAAACGTCCAGCTTTTGCTGCCACAGCAAAGGTGCCAGCGGGGAAAAGTGATGCTGGTCCTCACTGCCTCCTGGAACCCCTTCAAATGCCCCAGACAATTTGGCCCTCTCTGCTTTCCTGCGGACTCCATCCTCAAAAGCACCTGTTTTCGCTTTCGGCGTTGTTTGGATCAAAAAAGGCAAACGTCCAGCTTTTGCTGCCACAGCAAAGGTGCCAGCGGGGAAAAGTGATGCTGGTCCTCACTGCCTCCTGGAACCCCTTCAAATGCCCCAGACAATTTGGCCCTCTCTGCTTTCCTGTGGACTCCATCCTCAAAAGCACCTGTTTTCACTCTCGTCAGCCTCCAGAGCAAAAAAGACAAACGTCCAGCTTTTGCTGCCACAGCAAAGGTGCCAGCGGGGAAAAGTGATGCTGGTCCTCACTGCCTCCTGGAACCCCTTCAAATGCCCCAGACAATTTGGCCCTCTCTGCTTTCCTGCGGACTCCATCCTCAAAAGCACCTGTTTTCACTCTCGGCAGCCTCCGGAGCAAAAAAGACAAACGTCCAGCTTTTGCTGCCACAGCAAAGGTGCCAGCGGGGAAAAGTGATGCTGGTCCTCACTGCCTCCTGGAACCCCTTCAAATGCCCCAGACAATTTGGCCCTCTCTGCTTTCCTGCGGACTCCATGCTCAAAAGCACCTGTTTTCGCTTTCGGCGGTGTTTAGAGCAAAAAAGACAAACGTCCAGCTTTTGCTGCCACAGTAAAGGTGCCAGCGGGGAAAAGTGATGCTGGTCCTCACTGCCTCCTGGAACCCCTTCAAATGCCCCAGACAATTTGGCCCTCTGCTTTCCTGCGGACTCCATCCTCAAAAGCACCTGTTTTCACTTTCGGCGTTTTTTGGATCAAAAAAGACAAACGTCCAGCTTTTGCTGCCACAGCAAAGGTGGCAGCGGGGAAAAGTGATGCTGGTCCTCACTGCCTCCTGGAACCCCTTCAAATGCCCCAGACAATTTGGCCCTCTCTGCTTTCCTGCGGACTCCATCCTCAAAAGCACCTGTTTTCGCTTTCGGCGGTGTTTAGAGCAAAAAAGACAAACGTCCAGCTTTTGCCTCCACAGCAAAGGTGCCAGCGGGGAAAAGTGATGCTGGTCCTCACTGCCTCCTGGAACCCCTTCAAATGCCCCAGACAATTTGGCTTTCTCTGCTTTCCTGCGGACTCCATCCTCAAAAGCACCTGTTTTCACTCTCGGCAGCCTCCGGAGCAAAAAAGACAAACGTCCAGGTTTTGCTGCCACAGCAAAGGTGCCAGCGGGGAAAAGTGATGCTGGTCCTCACTGCCTCCTGGAACCCCTTCAAATGCCCCAGACAATTTGGCCCTCTCTGCTTTCCTGCGGACTCCATCCTCAAAAGCACCTGTTTTCGCTTTCGGCGGTGTTTAGAGCAAAAAAGACAAACGTCCAGCTTTTGCTGCCACAGAAAAGGTGGCAGCGGGGAAAAGTGATGCTGGTCCTCACTGCCTCCTGGAACCCCTTCAAATGCCCCAGACAATTTGGCCCTCTCTGCTTTCCTGCGGACTCCATCCTCAAAAGCACCTGTTTTCACTCTCGGCAGCCTCCGGAGCAAAAAAGACAAACGTCCAGCTTTTGCTGCCACAGCAAAGGTGCCAGCGGGGAAAAGTGATGCTGGTCCTCACTGCCTCCTGGAACCCCTTCAAATGCCCCAGACAATTTGGCTTTCTCTGCTTTCCTGCGGACTCCATCCTCAAAAGCACCTGTTTTCACTCTCGTCAGCCTCCGGAGCAAAAAAGACAAACGTCCAGCTTTTGCTGCCACAGCAAAGGTGCCAGCGGGGAAAAGTGATGCTGGTCCTCACTGCCTCCTGGAACCCCTTCAAATGCCCCAGACAATTTGGCCCTCTCTGCTTTCCTGCGGACTCCATCCTCAAAAGCACCTGTTTTCACTCTCGGCAGCCTCCGGAGTAAAAAAAAAAAACGTCCAGCTTTTGCTGCCACAGCAAAGGTGTCAGCGGGGAAAAGTGATGCTGGTCCTCACTGCCTCCTGGAACCCCTTCAAATGCCCCAGACAATTTGGCCCTCTCTGCTTTCCTGCGGACTCCATCCTCAAAAGCACCTGTTTTCGCTTTCGGCGGTGTTTAGAGCAAAAAAGACAAACGTCCAGCTTTTGCTGCCACAGCAAAGGTGCCAGCGGGGAAAAGTGATGCTGGTCCTCATTGCCTCCTGGAACCCCTTCAAATGCCCCAGACAATTTGGCTTTCTCTGCTTTCCTGCGGACTCCATCCTCAAAAGCACCTGTTTTCACTCTCGGCAGCCTCCGGAGCAAAAAAGACAAACGTCCAGCTTTTGCTGCCACAGCAAAGGTGCCAGCGGGGAAAAGTGATGCTGGTCCTCACTGCCTCCTGGAACCCCTTCAAATGCCCCAGACAATTTGGCCCTCTCTGCTTTCCTGCGGACTCCATCCTCAAAAGCACCTGTTTTCACTCTCGGCTGCCTCAGGAGCAAAAAAGACAAACGTCCAGCTTTTGCTGCCACAGCAAAGGTGCCAGCGGGGAAAAGTGATGCTGGTCCTCACTGCCTCCTGGAACCCCTTCAAATGCCCCAGACAATTTGGCCCTCTCTGCTTTCCTGCGGACTCCATCCTCAAAAGCACCTGTTTTCGCTTTCGGCGTTGTTTGGATCAAAAAAGACAAACGTCCAGCTTTTGCTGCCACAGCAAAGGTGCCAGCGGGGAAAAGTGATGCTGGTCCTCACTGCCTCCTGGAACCCCTTCAAATGCCCCAGACAATTTGGCCCTCTCTGCTTTCCTGCGGACTCCATCCTCAAAAGCACCTGTTTTCACTCTCGGCAGCCTCCGGAGCAAAAAAGACAAACGTCCAGCTTTTGCTGCCACAGCAAAGGTGCCAGCGGGGAAAAGTGATGCTGGTCCTCACTGCCTCCTGGAACCCCTTCAAATGCCCCAGACAATTTGGCCCTCTCTGCTTTCCTGCGGACTCCATGCTCAAAAGCACCTGTTTTCGCTTTCGGCGGTGTTTAGAGCAAAAAAGACAAACGTCCAGCTTTTGCTGCCACAGCAAAGGTGCCAGCGGGGAAAAGTGATGCTGGTCCTCACTGCCTCCTGGAACCCCTTCAAATGCCCCAGACAATTTGGCCCTCTGCTTTCCTGCGGACTCCATCCTCAAAAGCACCTGTTTTCACTTTCGGCGTTGTTTGGATCAAAAAAGACAAACGTCCAGCTTTTGCTGCCACAGCAAAGGTGGCAGCGGGGAAAAGTGATGCTGGTCCTCACTGCCTCCTGGAACCCCTTCAAATGCCCCAGACAATTTGGCCCTCTCTGCTTTCCTGCGGACTCCACCCTCAAAAGCACCTGTTTTCGCTTTCGGCGTTGTTTGGATCAAAAAAGACAAACGTCCAGCTTTTGCTGCCACAGCAAAGGTGCCAGCGGGGAAAAGTGATGCTGGTCCTCACTGCCTCCTGGAACCCCTTCAAATGCCCCAGACAATTTGGCCCTCTCTGCTTTCCTGCGAACTCCATCCTCAAAAGCACCTGTTTTCGCTTTCGGCGGTGTTTAGAGCAAAAAAGACAAACGTCCAGCTTTTGCTGCCACAGCAAAGGTGCCAGCGGGGAAAAGTGATGCTGGTCCTCACTGCCTCCTGGAACCCCTTCAAATGCCCCAGACAATTTGGCCCTCTCTGCTTTCCTGCGGACTCCATCCTCAAAAGCACCTGTTTTCACTCTCGGCAGCCTCCGGAGCAAAAATGACAAACGTCCAGCTTTTGCTGCCACAGCAAAGGTGCCAGCGGGGAAAAGTGATGCTGGTCCTCACTGCCTCCTGGAACCCCTTCAAATGCCCCAGACAATTTGGCCCTCTCTGCTTTCCTGCGGACTCCATCCTCAAAAGCACCTGTTTTCACTCTCGGCAGCCTCCGGAGCAAAAAAGACAAACGTCCAGCTTTTGCTGCCACAGCAAAGGTGCCAGCGGGGAAAAGTGATGCTGGTCCTCACTGCCTCCTGGAACCCCTTCAAATGCCCCAGACAATTTGGCCCTCTCTGCTTTCCTGCGGACTCCATCCTCAAAAGCACCTGTTTTCGCTTTCGGCGGTGTTTAGAGCAAAAAAGACAAACGTCCAGGTTTGCCTCCACAGCAAAGGTGCCAGCGGGGAAAAGTGATGCTGGTCCTCACTGCCTCCTGGAACCCCTTCAAATGCCCCAGACAATTTGGCTTTCTCTGCTTTCCTGCGGACTCCATCCTCAAAAGCACCTGTTTTCACTCTCGGCAGCCTCCGGAGCAAAAAAGACAAACGTCCAGCTTTTGCTGCCACAGCAAAGGTGCCAGCGGGGAAAAGTGATGCTGGTCCTCACTGCCTCCTGGAACCCCTTCAAATGCCCCAGACAATTTGGCCCTCTCTGCTTTCCTGCGGACTCCATCCTCAAAAGCACCTGTTTTCACTCTCGGCTGCCTCAGGAGCAAAAAAGACAAACGTCCAGCTTTTGCTGCCACAGCAAAGGTGGCAGCGGGGAAAAGTGATGCTGGTCCTCACTGTCTCCTGGAACCCCTTCAAATGCCCCAGACAATTTGGCCCTCTCTGCTTTCCTGCGGACTCCATCCTCAAAAGCACCTGTTTTCGCTTTCGGCGTTGTTTGGATCAAAAAAGACAAACGTCCAGCTTTTGCTGCCACAGCAAAGGTGGCAGCGGGGAAAAGTGATGCTGGTCCTCACTGCCTCCTGGAACCCCTTCAAATGCCCCATACACTTTGGCCCTCTCTGCTTTCCTGCGGACTCCATCCTCAAAAGCACCTGTTTTCGCTTTCGGCGGTGTTTAGAGCAAAAAAGACAAACGTCCAGCTTTTGCTGCCACAGTAAAGGTGCCAGCGGGGAAAAGTGATGCTGGTCCTCACTGCCTCCTGGAACCCCTTCAAATGCCCCAGACAATTTGGCCCTCTGCTTTCCTGCGGACTCCATGCTCAAAAGCACCTGTTTTCGCTTTCGGCGTTGTTTGGATCAAAAAAGACAAACGTCCAGCTTTTGCTGCCACAGCAAAGGTGCCAGCGAGGAAAAGTGATGCTGGTCCTCACTGCCTCCTGGAACCCCTTCAAATGCCCCAGACAATTTGGCCCTCTCTGCTTTCCTGCGGACTCCATCCTCAAAAGCACCTGTTTTCACTCTCGGCAGCCTCCGGAGTAAAAAAAAAAAACGTCCAGCTTTTGCTGCCACAGCAAAGGTGTCAGCGGGGAAAAGTGATGCTGGTCCTCACTGCCTCCTGGAACCCCTTCAAATGCCCCAGACAATTTGGCCCTCTCTGCTTTCCTGCGGACTCCATCCTCAAAAGCACCTGTTTTCGCTTTCGGCGGTGTTTAGAGCAAAAAAGACAAACGTCCAGCTTTTGCCTCCACAGCAAAGGTGCCAGCGGGGAAAAGTGATGCTGGTCCTCACTGCCTCCTGGAACCCCTTCAAATGCCCCAGACAATTTGGCTTTCTCTGCTTTCCTGCGGACTCCATCCTCAAAAGCACCTGTTTTCACTCTCGGCAGCCTCCGGAGCAAAAAAGACAAACGTCCAGCTTTTGCTGCCACAGCAAAGGTGCCAGCGGGGAAAAGTGATGCTGGTCCTCACTGCCTCCTGGAACCCCTTCAAATGCCCCAGACAATTTGGCCCTCTCTGCTTTCCTGCGGACTCCATCCTCAAAAGCACCTGTTTTCACTCTCGGCTGCCTCAGGAGCAAAAAAGACAAACGTCCAGCTTTTGCTGCCACAGCAAAGGTGCCAGCGGGGAAAAGTGATGCTGGTCCTCACTGCCTCCTGGAACCCCTTCAAATGCCCCAGACAATTTGGCCCTCTCTGCTTTCCTGCGGACTCCATCCTCAAAAGCACCTGTTTTCGCTTTCGGCGTTGTTTGGATCAAAAAAGACAAACGTCCAGCTTTTGCTGCCACAGCAAAGGTGCCAGCGGGGAAAAGTGATGCTGGTCCTCACTGCCTCCTGGAACCCCTTCAAATGCCCCAGACAATTTGGCCCTCTCTGCTTTCCTGTGGACTCCATCCTCAAAAGCACCTGTTTTCACTCTCGTCAGCCTCCAGAGCAAAAAAGACAAACGTCCAGCTTTTGCTGCCACAGCAAAGGTGCCAGCGGGGAAAAGTGATGCTGGTCCTCACTGCCTCCTGGAACCCCTTCAAATGCCCCAGACAATTTGGCCCTCTCTGCTTTCCTGCGGACTCCATCCTCAAAAGCACCTGTTTTCACTCTCGGCAGCCTCCGGAGCAAAAAAGACAAACGTCCAGCTTTTGCTGCCACAGCAAAGGTGCCAGCGGGGAAAAGTGATGCTGGTCCTCACTGCCTCCTGGAACCCCTTCAAATGCCCCAGACAATTTGGCCCTCTCTGCTTTCCTGCGGACTCCATCCTCAAAAGCACCTGTTTTCGCTTTCGGCGGTGTTTAGAGCAAAAAAGACAAACGTCCAGCTTTTGCTGCCACAGCAAAGGTGCCAGCGGGGAAAAGTGATGCTGGTCCTCACTGCCTCCTGGAACCCCTTCAAATGCCCCAGACAATTTGGCCCTCTGCTTTCCTGCGGACTCCATCCTCAAAAGCACCTGTTTTCACTTTCGGCGTTGTTTGGATCAAAAAAGACAAACGTCCAGCTTTTGCTGCCACAGCAAAGGTGGCAGCGGGGAAAAGTGATGCTGGTCCTCACTGCCTCCTGGAACCCCTTCAAATGCCCCAGACAATTTGGCCCTCTCTGCTTTCCTGCGGACTCCACCCTCAAAAGCACCTGTTTTCGCATTCGGCGTTGTTTGGATCAAAAAAGACAAACGTCCAGCTTTTGCTGCCACAGCAAAGGTGCCAGCGGGGAAAAGTGATGCTGGTCCTCACTGCCTCCTGGAACCCCTTCAAATGCCCCAGACAATTTGGCCCTCTCTGCTTTCCTGCGGACTCCATCCTCAAAAGCACCTGTTTTCGCTTTCGGCGTTGTTTAGAGCAAAAAAGACAAACGTCCAGCTTTTGCTGCCACAGCAAAGGTGCCAGCGGGGAAAAGTGATGCTGGTCCTCACTGCCTCCTGGAACCCCTTCAAATGCCCCAGACAATTTGGCCCTCTCTGCTTTCCTGCGGACTCCATCCTCATAAGCACCTGTTTTCACTCTCGGCAGCCTCCGGAGCAAAAAAGACAAACGTCCAGCTTTTGCTGCCACAGCAAAGGTGCCAGCGGGGAAAAGTGATGCTGGTCCTCACTGCCTCCTGGAACCCCTTCAAATGCCCCAGACAATTTGGCCCTCTCTGCTTTCCTGCGGACTCCATCCTCAAAAGCACCTGTTTTCACTCTCGGCAGCCTCCGGAGTAAAAAAAAAAACGTCCAGCTTTTGCTGCCACAGCAAAGGTGTCAGCGGGGAAAAGTGATGCTGGTCCTCACTGCCTCCTGGAACCCCTTCAAATGCCCCAGACAATTTGGCCCTCTCTGCTTTCCTGCGGACTCCATCCTCAAAAGCACCTGTTTTCGCTTTCGGCGGTGTTTAGAGCAAAAAAGACAAACGTCCAGCTTTTGCCTCCACAGCAAAGGTGCCAGCGGGGAAAAGTGATGCTGGTCCTCACTGCCTCCTGGAACCCCTTCAAATGCCCCAGACAATTTGGCTTTCTCTGCTTTCCTGCGGACTCCATCCTCAAAAGCACCTGTTTTCACTCTCGGCAGCCTCCGGAGCAAAAAAGACAAACGTCCAGCTTTTGCTGCCACAGCAAAGGTGCCAGCGGGGAAAAGTGATGCTGGTCCTCACTGTCTCCTGGAACCCCTTCAAATGCCCCAGACAATTTGGCCCTCTCTGCTTTCCTGCGGACTCCATCCTCAAAAGCACCTGTTTTCACTCTCGGCTGCCTCAGGAGCAAAAAAGACAAACGTCCAGCTTTTGCTGCCACAGTAAAGGTGGCAGCGGGGAAAAGTGATGCTGGTCCTCACTGCCTCCTGGAACCCCTTCAAATGCCCCAGACAATTTGGCCCTCTCTGCTTTCCTGCGGACTCCATCCTCAAAAGCACCTGTTTTCACTCTCGGCAGCCTCCGGAGCAAAAAAGACAAACGTCCAGCTTTTGCTGCCACAGCAAAGGTGGCAGCGGGGAAAAGTGATGCTGGTCCTCACTGTCTCCTGGAACCCCTTCAAATGCCCCAGACAATTTGGCCCTCTCTGCTTTCCTGCGGACTCCATCCTCAAAAGCACCTGTTTTCGCTTTCGGCGTTGTTTGGATCAAAAAAGACAAACGTCCAGCTTTTGCTGCCACAGCAAAGGTGCCAGCGGGGAAAAGTGATGCTGGTCCTCACTGCCTCCTGGAACCCCTTCAAATGCCCCAGACAATTTGGCCCTCTCTGCTTTCCTGTGGACTCCATCCTCAAAAGCACCTGTTTTCACTCTCGGCAGCCTCCGGAGCAAAAAAGACAAACGTCCAGCTTTTGCTGCCACAGCAAAGGTGCCAGCGGGGAAAAGTGATGCTGGTCCTCACTGCCTCCTGGAACCCCTTCAAATGCCCCATACACTTTGGCCCTCTCTGCTTTCCTGCGGACTCCATCCTCAAAAGCACCTGTTTTCGCTTTCGGCGGTGTTTAGAGCAAAAAAGACAAACGTCCAGCTTTTGCCTCCACAGCAAAGGTGCCAGCGGGGAAAAGTGATGCTGGTCCTCACTGCCTCCTGGAACCCCTTCAAATGCCCCAGACAATTTGGCCCTCTCTGCTTTCCTGCGGACTCCATCCTCAAAAGCACCTGTTTTCACTCTCGGCTGCCTCAGGAGCAAAAAAGACAAACGTCCAGCTTTTGCTGCCACAGCAAAGGTGGCAGCGGGGAAAAGTGATGCTGGTCCTCACTGTCTCCTGGAACCCCTTCAAATGCCCCAGACAATTTGGCCCTCTCTGCTTTCCTGCGGACTCCATCCTCAAAAGCACCTGTTTTCGCTTTCGGCGTTGTTTGGATCAAAAAAGACAAACGTCCAGCTTTTGCTGCCACAGCAAAGGTGCCAGCGGGGAAAAGTGATGCTGGTCCTCACTGCCTCCTGGAACCCCTTCAAATGCCCCAGACAATTTGGCCCTCTCTGCTTTCCTGTGGACTCCATCCTCAAAAGCACCTGTTTTCACTCTCGGCAGCCTCCGGAGCAAAAAAGACAAACGTCCAGCTTTTGCTGCCACAGCAAAGGTGCCAGCGGGGAAAAGTGATGCTGGTCCTCACTGCCTCCTGGAACCCCTTCAAATGCCCCATACACTTTGGCCCTCTCTGCTTTCCTGCGGACTCCATCCTCAAAAGCACCTGTTTTCGCTTTCGGCGGTGTTTAGAGCAAAAAAGACAAACGTCCAGCTTTTGCTGCCACAGTAAAGGTGCCAGCGGGGAAAAGTGATGCTGGTCCTCACTGCCTCCTGGAACCCCTTCAAATGCCCCAGACAATTTGGCCCTCTGCTTTCCTGCGGACTCCATGCTCAAAAGCACCTGTTTTCGCTTTCGGCGTTGTTTGGATCAAAAAAGACAAACGTCCAGCTTTTGCTGCCACAGCAAAGGTGCCAGCGGGGAAAAGTGATGCTGGTCCTCACTGCCTCCTGGAACCCCTTCAAATGCCCCAGACAATTTGGCCCTCTCTGCTTTCCTGCGGACTCCATCCTCAAAAGCACCTGTTTTCACTCTCGGCAGCCTCCGGAGTAAAAAAAAAAAACGTCCAGCTTTTGCTGCCACAGCAAAGGTGTCAGCGGGGAAAAGTGATGCTGGTCCTCACTGCCTCCTGGAACCCCTTCAAATGCCCCAGACAATTTGGCCCTCTCTGCTTTCCTGCGGACTCCATCCTCAAAAGCACCTGTTTTCGCTTTCGGCGGTGTTTAGAGCAAAAAAGACAAACGTCCAGCTTTTGCCTCCACAGCAAAGGTGCCAGCGGGGAAAAGTGATGCTGGTCCTCACTGCCTCCTGGAACCCCTTCAAATGCCCCAGACAATTTGGCTTTCTCTGCTTTCCTGCGGACTCCATCCTCAAAAGCACCTGTTTTCACTCTCGGCAGCCTCCGGAGCAAAAAAGACAAACGTCCAGCTTTTGCTGCCACAGCAAAGGTGCCAGCGGGGAAAAGTGATGCTGGTCCTCACTGCCTCCTGGAACCCCTTCAAATGCCCCAGACAATTTGGCCCTCTCTGCTTTCCTGCGGACTCCATCCTCAAAAGCACCTATTTTCACTCTCGGCTGCCTCAGGAGCAAAAAAGACAAACGTCCACTTTTGCTGCCACAGCAAAGGTGCCAGCGGGGAAAAGTGATGCTGGTCCTCACTGCCTCCTGGAACCCCTTCAAATGCCCCAGACAATTTGGCCCTCTCTGCTTTCCTGCGGACTCCATCCTCAAAAGCACCTGTTTTCGCTTTCGGCGTTGTTTGGATCAAAAAAGACAAACGTCCAGCTTTTGCTGCCACAGCAAAGGTGCCAGCGGGGAAAAGTGATGCTGGTCCTCACTGCCTCCTGGAACCCCTTCAAATGCCCCAGACAATTTGGCCCTCTCTGCTTTCCTGTGGACTCCATCCTCAAAAGCACCTGTTTTCACTCTCGTCAGCCTCCAGAGCAAAAAAGACAAACGTCCAGCTTTTGCTGCCACAGCAAAGGTGCCAGCGGGGAAAAGTGATGCTGGTCCTCACTGCCTCCTGGAACCCCTTCAAATGCCCCAGACAATTTGGCCCTCTCTGCTTTCCTGCGGACTCCATCCTCAAAAGCACCTGTTTTCACTCTCGGCAGCCTCCGGAGCAAAAAAGACAAACGTCCAGCTTTTGCTGCCACAGCAAAGGTGCCAGCGGGGAAAAGTGATGCTGGTCCTCACTGCCTCCTGGAACCCCTTCAAATGCCCCAGACAATTTGGCCCTCTCTGCTTTCCTGCGGACTCCATCCTCAAAAGCACCTGTTTTCGCTTTCGGCGGTGTTTAGAGCAAAAAAGACAAACGTCCAGCTTTTGCTGCCACAGCAAAGGTGCCAGCGGGGAAAAGTGATGCTGGTCCTCACTGCCTCCTGGAACCCCTTCAAATGCCCCAGACAATTTGGCCCTCTGCTTTCCTGCGGACTCCATCCTCAAAAGCACCTGTTTTCACTTTCGGCGTTGTTTGGATCAAAAAAGACAAACGTCCAGCTTTTGCTGCCACAGCAAAGGTGGCAGCGGGGAAAAGTGATGCTGGTCCTCACTGCCTCCTGGAACCCCTTCAAATGCCCCAGACAATTTGGCCCTCTCTGCTTTCCTGCGGACTCCACCCTCAAAAGCACCTGTTTTCGCTTTCGGCGTTGTTTGGATCAAAAAAGACAAACGTCCAGCTTTTGCTGCCACAGCAAAGGTGCCAGCGGGGAAAAGTGATGCTGGTCCTCACTGCCTCCTGGAACCCCTTCAAATGCCCCAGACAATTTGGCCCTCTCTGCTTTCCTGCGGACTCCACCCTCAAAAGCACCTGTTTTCGCTTTCGGCGTTGTTTAGAGCAAAAAAGACAAACGTCCAGCTTTTGCTGCCACAGCAAAGGTGCCAGCGGGGAAAAGTGATGCTGGTCCTCACTGCCTCCTGGAACCCCTTCAAATGCCCCAGACAATTTGGCCCTCTCTGCTTTCCTGCGGACTCCATCCTCATAAGCACCTGTTTTCACTCTCGGCAGCCTCCGGAGCAAAAAAGACAAACGTCCAGCTTTTGCTGCCACAGCAAAGGTGCCAGCGGGGAAAAGTGATGCTGGTCCTCACTGCCTCCTGGAACCCCTTCAAATGCCCCAGACAATTTGGCCCTCTCTGCTTTCCTGCGGACTCCATCCTCAAAAGCACCTGTTTTCACTCTCGGCAGCCTCCGGAGTAAAAAAAAAAACGTCCAGCTTTTGCTGCCACAGCAAAGGTGTCAGCGGGGAAAAGTGATGCTGGTCCTCACTGCCTCCTGGAACCCCTTCAAATGCCCCAGACAATTTGGCCCTCTCTGCTTTCCTGCGGACTCCATCCTCAAAAGCACCTGTTTTCGCTTTCGGCGGTGTTTAGAGCAAAAAAGACAAACGTCCAGCTTTTGCCTCCACAGCAAAGGTGCCAGCGGGGAAAAGTGATGCTGGTCCTCACTGCCTCCTGGAACCCCTTCAAATGCCCCAGACAATTTGGCTTTCTCTGCTTTCCTGCGGACTCCATCCTCAAAAGCACCTGTTTTCACTCTCGGCAGCCTCCGGAGCAAAAAAGACAAACGTCCAGCTTTTGCTGCCACAGCAAAGGTGCCAGCGGGGAAAAGTGATGCTGGTCCTCACTGCCTCCTGGAACCCCTTCAAATGCCCCAGACAATTTGGCCCTCTCTGCTTTCCTGCGGACTCCATCCTCAAAAGCACCTGTTTTCACTCTTGGCTGCCTCAGGAGCAAAAAAGACAAACGTCCAGCTTTTGCTGCCACAGTAAAGGTGCCAGCGGGGAAAAGTGATGCTGGTCCTCACTGCCTCCTGGAACCCCTTCAAATGCCCCAGACAATTTGGCCCTCTCTGCTTTCCTGCGGACTCCATCCTCAAAAGCACCTGTTTTCACTCTCGGCAGCCTCCGGAGCAAAAAAGACAAACGTCCAGCTTTTGCTGCCACAGCAAAGGTGGCAGCGGGGAAAAGTGATGCTGGTCCTCACTGTCTCCTGGAACCCCTTCAAATGCCCCAGACAATTTGGCCCTCTCTGCTTTCCTGCGGACTCCATCCTCAAAAGCACCTGTTTTCGCTTTCGGCGTTGTTTGGAGCAAAAAAGACAAACGTCCAGCTTTTGCTGCCACAGCAAAGGTGCCAGCGGGGAAAAGTGATGCTGGTCCTCACTGCCTCCTGGAACCCCTTCAAATGCCCCAGACAATTTGGCCCTCTCTGCTTTCCTGTGGACTCCATCCTCAAAAGCACCTGTTTTCACTCTCGGCAGCCTCCGGAGCAAAAAAGACAAACGTCCAGCTTTTGCTGCCACAGCAAAGGTGCCAGCGGGGAAAAGTGATGCTGGTCCTCACTGCCTCCTGGAACCCCTTCAAATGCCCCATACACTTTGGCCCTCTCTGCTTTCCTGCGGACTCCATCCTCAAAAGCACCTGTTTTCGCTTTCGGCGGTGTTTAGAGCAAAAAAGACAAACGTCCAGCTTTTGCTGCCACAGCAAAGGTGGCAGCGGGGAAAAGTGATGCTGGTCCTCACTGCCTCCTGGAACCCCTTCAAATGCCCCAGACAATTTGGCCCTCTGCTTTCCTGCGGACTCCATGCTCAAAAGCACCTGTTTTCGCTTTCGGCGTTGTTTGGATCAAAAAAGACAAACGTCCAGCTTTTGCTGCCACAGCAAAGGTGCCAGCGGGGAAAAGTGATGCTGGTCCTCACTGCCTCCTGGAACCCCTTCAAATGCCCCAGACAATTTGGCCCTCTCTGCTTTCCTGCGGACTCCATCCTCAAAAGCACCTGTTTTCGCTTTCGGCAGCCTCCGGAGCAAAAAAGACAAACGTCCAGCTTTTGCTGCCACAGCAAAGGTGTCAGCGGGGAAAAGTGATGCTGGTCCTCACTGCCTCCTGGAACCCCTTCAAATGCCCCAGACAATTTGGCCCTCTCTGCTTTCCTGCGAACTCCATCCTCAAAAGCACCTGTTTTCGCTTTCGGCGTTGTTTGGATCAAAAAAGACAAACGTCCAGCTTTTGCTGCCACAGCAAAGGTGCCAGCGGGGAAAAGTGATGCTGGTCCTCACTGCCTCCTGGAACCCCTTCAAATGCCCCAGACAATTTGGCTTTCTCTGATTTCCTGCGGACTCCATCCTCAAAAGCACCTGTTTTCACTCTCGGCTGCCTCAGGAGCAAAAAAGACAAACGTCCAGCTTTTGCTGCCACAGCAAAGGTGGCAGCGGGGAAAAGTGATGCTGGTCCTCACTGCCTCCTGGAACCCCTTCAAATGCCCCAGACAATTTGGCCCTCTCTGCTTTCCTGCGGACTCCATCCTCAAAAGCACCTGTTTTCACTCTCGGCAGCCTCCGGAGCAAAAAAGACAAACGTCCAGCTTTTGCTGCCACAGCAAAGGTGGCAGCGGGGAAAAGTGATGCTGGTCCTCACTGTCTCCTGGAACCCCTTCAAATGCCCCAGACAATTTGGCCCTCTCTGCTTTCCTGCGGACTCCATCCTCAAAAGCACCTGTTTTCGCTTTCGGCGTTGTTTGGATCAAAAAAGACAAACGTCCAGCTTTTGCTGCCACAGCAAAGGTGCCAGCGGGGAAAAGTGATGCTGGTCCGCACTGCCTCCTGGAACCCCTTCAAATGCCCCAGACAATTTGGCCCTCTGTGCTTTCCTGTGGACTCCATCCTCAAAAGCACCTGTTTTCACTCTCGGCAGCCTCCGGAGCCAAAAAGACAAACGTCCAGCTTTTGCTGCCACAGCAAAGGTGTCAGCGGGGAAAAGTGATGCTGGTCCTCACTGCCTCCTGGAACCCCTTCAAATGCCCCAGACAATTTGGCCCTCTCTGCTTTCCTGCGAACTCCATCCTCAAAAGCACCTGTTTTCGCTTTCGGCGGTGTTTAGAGCAAAAAAGACAAACGTCCAGCTTTTGCCTCCACAGCAAAGGTGCCAGCGGGGAAAAGTGATGCTGGTCCTCACTGCCTCCTGGAACCCCTTCAAATGCCCCAGACAATTTGGCCTTCTCTGCTTTCCTGCGGACTCCATCCTCAAAAGCACCTGTTTTCACTCTCGGCAGCCTCCGGAGCAAAAAAGACAAACGTCCAGCTTTTGCTGCCACAGCAAAGGTGCCAGCGGGGAAAAGTGATGCTGGTCCTCACTGCCTCCTGGAACCCCTTCAAATGCCCCAGACAATTTGGCCCTCTCTGCTTTCCTGCGGACTCCATCCTCAAAAGCACCTGTTTTCACTCTCGGCTTCCTCAGGAGCAAAAAAGACAAACGTCCAGCTTTTGCTGCCACAGCAAAGGTGGCAGCGGGGAAAAGTGATGCTGGTCCTCACTGCCTCCTGGAACCCCTTCAAATGCCCCAGACAATTTGGCCCTCTCTGCTTTCCTGCGGACTCCATCCTCAAAAGCACCTGTTTTCACTCTCGGCAGCCTCCAGAGCAAAAAAGACAAACGTCCAGCTTTTGCTGCCACAGCAAAGGTGCCAGCGGGGAAAAGTGATGCTGGTCCTCACTGCCTCCTGGAACCCCTTCAAATGCCCCAGACAATTTGGCCCTCTCTGCTTTCCTGCGGACTCCATCCTCATAAGCACCTGTTTTCACTCTCGGCAGCCTCCGGAGCAAAAAAGACAAATGTCCAGCTTTTGCTGCCACAGCAAAGGTGCCAGCGGGGAAAAGTGATGCTGGTCCTCACTGCCTCCTGGAACCCCTTCAAATGCCCCAGACAATTTGGCCCTCTCTGCTTTCCTGCGGACTCCATCCTCAAAAGCACCTGTTTTCACTCTCGGCAGCCTCCGGAGCAAAAAAGACAAACGTCCAGCTTTTGCTGCCACAGCAAAGGTGCCAGCGGGGAAAAGTGATGCTGGTCCTCACTGCCTCCTGGAACCCCTTCAAATGCCCCAGACAATTTGGCCCTCTCTGCTTTCCTGCGGACTCCATCCTCAAAAGCACCTGTTTTCGCTTTCGGCGTTGTTTGGATCAAAAAAGACAAACGTCCAGCTTTTGCTGCCACAGCAAAGGTGCCAGCGGGGAAAAGTGATGCTGGTCCTCACTGCCTCCTGGAACCCCTTCAAATGCCCCATACACTTTGGCCCTCTCTGCTTTCCTGCGGACTCCATCCTCAAAAGCACCTGTTTTCACTCTCGGCAGCCTCCAGAGCAAAAAAGACAAACGTCCAGCTTTTGCTGCCACAGCAAAGGTGCCAGCGGGGAAAAGTGATGCTGGTCCTCACTGCCTCCTGGAACCCCTTCAAATGCCCCAGACAATTTGGCCCTCTCTGCTTTCCTGCGGACTCCATCCTCATAAGCACCTGTTTTAACTCTCGGCAGCCTCCGGAGCAAAAAAGACAAACGTCCAGCTTTTGCTGCCACAGCAAAGGTGTCAGCGGGGAAAAGTGATGCTGGTCCTCACTGCCTCCTGGAACCCCTTCAAATGCCCCAGACAATTTGGCCCTCTCTGCTTTCCTGCGGACTCCATCCTCAAAAGCACCTGTTTTCACTCTCGGCAGCCTCCGGAGTAAAAAAGACAAACGTCCAGCTTTTGCTGCCACAGCAAAGGTGTCAGCGGGGAAAAGTGATGCTGGTCCTCACTGCCTCCTGGAACCCCTTCAAATGCCCCAGACAATTTGGCCCTCTCTGCTTTCCTGCGGAATCCATCCTCAAAAGCACCTGTTTTCGCTTTCGGCGGTGTTTAGAGCAAAAAAGACAAACGTCCAGCTTTTGCCTCCACAGCAAAGGTGCCAGCGGGGAAAAGTGATGCTGGTCCTCACTGCCTCCTGGAACCCCTTCAAATGCCCCAGACAATTTGGCCCTCTCTGCTTTCCTGCGGACTCCATCCTCAAAAGCACCTGTTTTCCCTCTCGGCAGCCTCCGGAGCAAAAAAGACAAACGTCCAGCTTTTGCTGCCACAGCAAAGGTGCCAGCGGGGAAAAGTGATGCTGGTCCTCACTGCCTCCTGGAACCCCTTCAAATGCCCCAGACAATTTGGCCCTCTCTGCTTTCCTGCGGACTCCATCCTCAAAAGCACCTGTTTTCACTCTCGGCTGCCTCAGGAGCAAAAAAGACAAACGTCCAGCTTTTGCTGCCACAGCAAAGGTGCCAGCGGGGAAAAGTGATGCTGGTCCTCACTGCCTCCTGGAACCCCTTCAAATGCCCCAGACAATTTGGCCCTTTCTGCTTTCCTGTGGACTCCATCCTCAAAAGCACCTGTTTTCACTCTCGGCAGCCTCCAGAGCAAAAAAGACAAACGTCCAGCTTTTGCTGCCACAGCAAAGGTGCCAGCGGGGAAAAGTGATGCTGGTCCTCACTGCCTCCTGGAACCCCTTCAAATGCCCCAGACAATTTGGCCCTCTCTGCTTTCCTGCGGACTCCATCCTCATAAGCACCTGTTTTAACTCTCGGCAGCCTCCGGAGCAAAAAAGACAAACGTCCAGCTTTTGCTGCCACAGCAAAGGTGCCAGCGGGGAAAAGTGATGCTGGTCCTCACTGCCTCCTGGAACCCCTTCAAATGCCCCAGACAATTTGGCCCTCTCTGCTTTCCTGCGGAATCCATCCTCAAAAGCACCTGTTTTCGCTTTCGGCGGTGTTTAGAGCAAAAAAGACAAACGTCCAGCTTTTGCCTCCACAGCAAAGGTGCCAGCGGGGAAAAGTGATGCTGGTCCTCACTGCCTCCTGGAACCCCTTCAAATGCCCCAGACAATTTGGCCTTCTCTGCTTTCCTGCGGACTCCATCCTCAAAAGCACCTGTTTTCCCTCTCGGCAGCCTCCGGAGCAAAAAAGACAAACGTCCAGCTTTTGCTGCCACAGCAAAGGTGCCAGCGGGGAAAAGTGATGCTGGTCCTCACTGCCTCCTGGAACCCCTTCAAATGCCCCAGACAATTTGGCCCTCTCTGCTTTCCTGCGGACTCCATCCTCAAAAGCACCTGTTTTCACTCTCGGCTGCCTCAGGAGCAAAAAAGACAAACGTCCAGCTTTTGCTGCCACAGCAAAGGTGCCAGCGGGGAAAAGTGATGCTGGTCCTCACTGCCTCCTGGAACCCCTTCAAATGCCCCAGACAATTTGGCCCTTTCTGCTTTCCTGTGGACTCCATCCTCAAAAGCACCTGTTTTCACTCTCGGCAGCCTCCAGAGCAAAAAAGACAAACGTCCAGCTTTTGCTGCCACAGCAAAGGTGTCAGCGGGGAAAAGTGATGCTGGTCCTCACTGCCTCCTGGAACCCCTTCAAATGCCCCAGACAATTTGTCCTTCTCTGCTTTCCTGCGGACTCCATCCTCAAAAGCACCTGTTTTCACTCTCGGCAGCCTCCGGAGCAAAAAAGACAAACGTCCAGCTTTTGCTGCCACAGCAAAGGTGCCAGCGGGGAAAAGTGATGCTGGTCCTCACTGCCTCCTGGAACCCCTTCAAATGCCCCAGACAATTTGGCCCTCTCTGCTTTCCTGCGGACTCCATCCTCAAAAGCACCTGTTTTCACTCTCGGCAGCCTCCGGAGCAAAAAAGACAAACGTCCAGCTTTTGCTGCCACAGCAAAGGTGCCAGCGGGGAAAAGTGATGCTGGTCCTCACTGCCTCCTGGAACCCCTTCAAATGCCCCAGACAATTTGGCCCTCTCTGCTTTCCTGCGGACTCCATCCTCAAAAGCACCTGTTTTCACTCTCGGCTGCCTCAGGAGCAAAAAAGACAAACGTCAGGCTTTTGCTGCCACAGCAAAGGTGCCAGCGGGGAAAAGTGATGCTGGTCCTCACTGCCTCCTGGAACCCCTTCAAATGCCCCAGACAATTTGGCCCTCTCTGCTTTCCTGCGGACTCCATCCTCAAAAGCACCTGTTTTCACTCTCGGCAGCCTACGGAGCAAAAAAGACAAACGTCCAGCTTTTGCTGCCACAGCAAAGGTGCCAGCGGGGAAAAGTGATGCTGGTCCTCACTGCCTCCTGGAACCCCTTCAAATGCCCCAGACAATTTGGCCCTCTCTGCTTTCCTGCGGACTCTATCCTCAAAAGCACCTTTTTTTCACTCTCGGCAGCCTCCGGAGCAAAAAAGACAAACGTCCAGCTTTTGCTGCCACAGCAAAGGTGCCAGCGGGGAAAAGTGATGCTGGTCCTCACTGCCTCCTGGAACCCCTTCAAATGCCCCAGACAATTTGGCCCTCTCTGCTTTCCTGCGGACTCCATCCTCAAAAGCACCTGTTTTCACTCTCGGCAGCCTCCGGAGCAAAAAAGACAAACGTCCAGCTTTTGCTGCCACAGCAAAGGTGCCAGCGGGGAAAAGTGATGCTGGTCCTCACTGCCTCCTGGAACCCCTTCAAATGCCCCAGACAATTTGGCCCTCTCTGCTTTCCTGCGGACTCCATCCTCAAAAGCACCTGTTTTCGCTTTCGGCGGTGTTTGGAGCAAAAAAGACAAAGGTCCAGCTTTTGCTGCCACAGCAAAGGTGCCAGCGGGGAAAAGTGATGCTGGTCCTCACTGCCTCCTGGAACCCCTTCAAATGCCCCAGACAATTTGGCCCTCTCTGCTTTCCTGCGGACTCCATCCTCAAAAGCACCTGTTTTCACTCTCGGCAGCCTCCGGAGCAAAAAAGACAAACGTCCAGCTTTTGCTGCCACAGCAAAGGTGCCAGCGGGGAAAAGTGATGCTGGTCCTCACTGCCTCCTGGAACCCCTTCAAATGCCCCAGACAATTTAGCCCTCTCTGCTTTCCTGCAGACTCCATCCTCAAAAGCACCTGTTTTCACTCTCGGCAGCCTCCGGAGCAAAAAAGACAAACGTCCAGCTTTTGCTGCCACAGCAAAGGTGCCAGAGGGGAAAAGTGATGCTGGTCCTCAATGCCTCCTGGAACCCCTTCAAATGCCCCAGACAATTTGGCCCTCTCTGCTTTCCTGCGGACTCCATCCTCAAAAGCACCTGTTTTCGCTTTCGGCGGTGTTTGGAGCAAAAAAGACAAACGTCCAGCTTTTGCCTCCACAGCAAAGGTGCCAGCGGGGAAAAGTGATGCTGGTCCTCACTGCCTCCTGGAACCCCTTCAAATGCCCCAGACAATTTGGCCCTCTCTGCTTTCCTGCGGACTCCATCCTCAAAAGCACCTGTTTTCACTCTCGGCAGCCTCCGGATCAAAAAAGACAAACGTCCAGCTTTTGGTGCCACAGCAAAGGTGCCAGCGGGGAAAAGTGATGCTGGTCCTCACTGCCTCCTGGAACCCCTTCAAATGCCCCAGACAATTTGGCCCTCTCTGCTTTCCTGCGGACTCCATCCTCAAAAGCACCTGTTTTCGCTTTCGGCGTTGTTTGGATCAAAAAAGACAAACGTCCAGCTTTTGCTGCCACAGCAAAGGTGCCAGCGGGGAAAAGTGATGCTGGTCCTCACTGCCTCCTGGAACCCCTTCAAATGCCCCAGACAGTTTGGCCCTCTCTGCTTTCCTGCGGACTCCATCCTCAAAAGCACCTGTTTTCGCTTTCGGCGGTGTTTAGAGCAAAAAAGACAAACGTCCAGCTTTTGCTGCCACAGCAAAGGTGGCAGCGGGGAAAAGTGATGCTGGTCCTCACTGCCTCCTGGAACCCATTCAAATGCCCCAGACAATTTGGCCCTCTCTGCTT
This sequence comes from Vanellus vanellus, assembly GCF_965231255.1. NCBI lineage: Eukaryota > Metazoa > Chordata > Aves > Charadriiformes > Charadriidae > Vanellus > Vanellus vanellus. Next base: position 37,822 of record NW_028127114.1, on the reverse strand, counting down.
TCCTGCGGACTCCATCCTCAAAAGCACCTGTTTTCGCTTTCGGCGATGTTTGGAGCAAAAAAGACAAACGTCAGGCTTTTGCTGCCACAGCAAAGGTGCCAGCGGGGAAAAGTGATGCTGGTCCTCACTGCCTCCTGGAACCCCTTCAAATGCCCCAGACAATTTGGCCCTTTCTGCTTTCCTGTGGACTCCATCCTCAAAAGCACCTCTTTTCACTCTCGGCAGCCTCCAGAGCAAAAAAGACAAACGTCCAGCTTTTGTTGCCACAGCAAAGGTGCCAGCGGGGAAAAGTGATGCTGGTCCTCACTGCCTCCTGGAACCCCTTCAAATGCCCCAGACAATTTGGCCCTCTCTGCTTTCCTGCGGACTCCATCCTCAAAAGCACCTGTTTTCGCTTTCGGCGTTGTTTGGATCAAAAAAGACAAACGTCCAGCTTTTGCTGCCACAGCAAAGGTGCCAGCGGGGAAAAGTGATGCTGGTCCTCACTGCCTCCTGGAACCCCTTCAAATGCCCCAGACAATTTGGCCCTCTCTGCATTCCTGTGGACTCCATCCTCAAAAGCACCTGTTTTCACTCTCGGCAGCCTCAGGAGCAAAAAAGACAAACGTCCAGCTTTTGCTGCCACAGCAAAGGTGCCAGCGGGGAAAAGTGATGCTGGTCCTCACTGCCTCCTGGAACCCCTTCAAATGCCCCAGACAATTTGGCCCTCTCTGCTTTCCTGCGGACTCCATCCTCAAAAGCACCTGTTTTCACTCTCGGCAGCCTCCGGAGCAAAAAAGACAAACGTCCAGCTTTTGCTGCCACAGCAAAGGTGCCAGCGGGGAAAAGTGATGCTGGTCCTCACTGCCTCCTGGAACCCCTTCAAATGCCCCAGACAATTTGGCCCTCTCTGCTTTCCTGCGGACTCCATCCTCAAAAGCACCTGTTTTCACTCTCGGCAGCCTCCGGAGCAAAAAAGACAAACGTCCAGCTTTTGCTGCCACAGCAAAGGTGGCAGCGGGGAAAAGTGATGCTGGTCCTCACTGCCTCCTGGAACCCCTTCAAATGCCCCAGACAATTTGGCCCTCTCTGCTTTCCTGCGGACTCCATCCTCAAAAGCACCTGTTTTCACTCTCGGCTGCCTCAGGAGCAAAAAAGACAAAGGTCCAGCTTTTGCTGCCACAGCAAAGGTGGCAGCGGGGAAAAGTGATGCTGGTCCTCACTGCCTCCTGGAACCCCTTCAAATGCCCCAGACAATTTGGCCCTCTCTGCTTTCCTGCGGACTCCATCCTCAAAAGCACCTGTTTTCACTCTCGGTAGCCTCCGGAGCAAAAAAGACAAACGTCCAGCTTTTGCTGCCACAGCAAAGGTGCCAGCGGGGAAAAGTGATGCTGGTCCTCACTGCCTCCTGGAACCCCTTCAAATGCCCCAGACAATTTGGCCCTCTCTGCTTTCCTGCGGACTCCATCCTCAAAAGCACCTGTTTTCGCTTTCGGCGTTGTTTGGATCAAAAAAGACAAACGTCCAGCTTTTGCTGCCACAGCAAAGGTGCCAGCGGGGAAAAGTGATGCTGGTCCTCACTGCCTCCTGGAACCCCTTCAAATGCCCCAGACAATTTGGCCCTCTCTGCATTCCTGTGGACTCCATCCTCAAAAGCACCTGTTTTCACTCTCGGCAGCCTCAGGAGCAAAAAAGACAAACGTCCAGCTTTTGCTGCCACAGCAAAGGTGCCAGCGGGGAAAAGTGATGCTGGTCCTCACTGCCTCCTGGAACCCCTTCAAATGCCCCAGACAATTTGGCCCTCTCTGCTTTCCTGCGGACTCCATCCTCATAAGCACCTGTTTTCACTCTCGGCAGCCTCCGGAGCAAAAAAGACAAACGTCCATCTTTTGCTGCCACAGCAAAGGTGCCAGCGGGGAAAAGTGATGCTGGTCCTCACTGCCTCCTGGAACCCCTTCAAATGCCCCAGACAATTTGGCCCTCTCTGCTTTCCTGCGGACTCCATCCTCAAAAGCACCTGTTTTCACTCTCGGCATCCTCCGGAGTAAAAAAGACAAACGTCCAGCTTTTGCTGCCACAGCAAAGGTGCCAGCGGGGAAAAGTGATGCTGGTCCTCACTGCCTCCTGGAACCCCTTCAAATGCCCCAGACAATTTGGCCTTCTCTGCTTTCCTGCGGACTCCATCCTCAAAAACACCTGTTTTCACTCTCGGCAGCCTCCGGAGCAAAAAAGACAAACGTCCAGCTTTTGCTGCCACAGCAAAGGTGCCAGCGGGGAAAAGTGATGCTGGTCCTCACTGCCTCCTGGAACCCCTTCAAATGCCCCAGACAATTTGGCCCTCTCTGCTTTCCTGCGGACTCCATCCTCAAAAGCACCTGTTTTCGCTTTCGGCGGTGTTTAGAGCAAGAAAGACAAACGTCCAGCTTTTGCTGCCACAGCAAAGGTGCCAGCGGGGAAAAGTGATGCTGGTCCTCACTGCCTCCTGGAACCCCTTCAAATGCCCCAGACAATTTGGCCCTCTCTGCTTTCCTGCGGACTCCATCCTCAAAAGCACCTGTTTTCACTCTCGGCAGCCTCCGGAGCAAAAAAGACAAACGTCCAGCTTTTGCTGCCACAGCAAAGGTGCCAGCGGGGAAAAGTGATGCTGGTCCTCACTGCCTCCTGGAACCCCTTCAAATGCCCCAGACAATTTGGCCCTCTCTGCTTTCCTGCGGACTCCATCCTCAAAAGCACCTGTTTTCACTCTCGGCAGCCTCCGGAGCAAAAAAGACAAACGTCCAGCTTTTGCTGCCACAGCAAAGGTGGCAGCGGGGAAAAGTGATGCTGGTCCTCACTGCCTCCTGGAACCCCTTCAAATGCCCCAGACAATTTGGCCATCTCTGCTTTCCTGCGGACTCTATCCTCAAAAGCACCTTTTTTTCACTCTCGGCAGCCTCCGGAGCAAAAAAGACAAACGTCCAGCTTTTGCTGCCACAGCAAAGGTTGCAGCGGGGAAAAGTGATGCTGGTCCTCACTGCCTCCTGGAACCCCTTCAAATGGCCCAGACAATTTGGCCCTCTCTGCTTTCCTGCGGACTCCATCCTCAAAAGCACCTGTTTTCACTCTCGGCAGCCTCCGGAGCAAAAAAGACAAACGTCCAGCTTTTGCTGCCACAGCAAAGGTGGCAGCGGGGAAAAGTGATGCTGGTCCTCACTGCCTCCTGGAACCCCTTCAAATGCCCCAGACAATTTGGCCCTCTCTGCTTTCCTGCGGACTCCATCCTCAAAAGCACCTGTTTTCGCTTTCGGCGGTGTTTGGAGCAAAAAAGACAAACGTCCAGCTTTTGCTGCCACAGCAAAGGTGCCAGCGGGGAAAAGTGATGCTGGTCCTCACTGCCTCCTGGAACCCCTTCAAATGCCCCAGACAATTTGGCCCTCTCTGCTTTCCTGCGGACTCCATCCTCAAAAGCACCTGTTTTCACTCTCGGCAGCCTCCGGAGCAAAAAAGACAAACGTCCAGCTTTTGCTGCCACAGCAAAGGTGCCAGCGGGGAAAAGTGATGCTGGTCCTCACTGCCTCCTGGAACCCCTTCAAATGCCCCAGACAATTTAGCCCTCTCTGCTTTCCTGCGGACTCCATCCTCAAAAGCACCTGTTTTCACTCTCGGCTGCCTCAGGAGCAAAAAAGACAAACGTCCAGCTTTTGCTGCCACAGCAAAGGTGCCAGGGGGGAAAAGTGATGCTGGTCCTCACTGCCTCCTGGAACCCCTTCAAATGCCCCAGACAATTTGGTCCTCTCTGCTTTCCTGCGGACTCCATCCTCAAAAGCACCTGTTTTCGCTTTCGGCGGTGTTTAGAGCAAAAAAGACAAACGTCCAGCTTTTGCCTCCACAGCAAAGGTGCCAGCGGGGAAAAGTGATGCTGGTCCTCACTGCCTCCTGGAACCCCTTCAAATGCCCCAGATAGTTTGGCCCTCTCTGCTTTCCTGCGGACTCCATCCTCAAAAGCACCTGTTTTCAATCTCGGCTGCCTCAGGAGCAAAAAAGACAAACGTCCAGCTTTTGCTGCCACAGCAAAGGTGCCAGCGGGGAAAAGTGATGCTGGTCCTCACTGCCTCCTGGAACCCCTTCAAATGCCCCAGACAATTTGGCCCTCTCTGCTTTCCTGCGGACGCCATCCTCAAAAGCACCTGTTTTCACTCTCGGCGGTGTTTAGAGCAAAAAAGACAAACGTCCAGCTTTTGCTGCCACAGCAAAGGTGGCAGCGGGGAAAAGTGATGCTGGTCCTCACTGCCTCCTGGAACCCATTCAAATGCCCCAGACAATTTGGCCCTCTCTGCTTTCCTGCGGACTCCATCCTCAAAAGCACCTGTTTTCGCTTTCGGCCATTTTTGGAGCAAAAAAGACAAACGTCCAGCTTTTGCTGCCACAGCAAAGGTGCCAGCGGGGAAAAGTGATGCTGGTCCTCACTGCCTCCTGGAACCCCTTCAAATGCCCCAGACAATTTGGCCCTTTCTGCTTTCCTGTGGACTCCATCCTCAAAAGCACCTCTTTTCACTCTCGGCAGCCTCCAGAGCAAAAAAGACAAACGTCCAGCTTTTGTTGCCACAGCAAAGGTGCCAGCGGGGAAAAGTGATGCTGGTCCTCACTGCCTCCTGGAACCCCTTCAAATGCCCCAGACAATTTGGCCCTCTCTGCTTTCCTGCGGACTCCATCCTCAAAAGCACCTGTTTTCACTCTCAGCAGCCTCCGGAGCAAAAAAGACAAACGTCCAGCTTTTGCTGCCACAGCAAAGGTGCCAGCGGGGAAAAGTGATGCTGGTCCTCACTGCCTCCTGGAACCCCTTCAAATGCCCCAGACAATTTGGCCCTCTCTGCTTTCCTGCGGACTCCATCCTCAAAAGCACCTGTTTTCACTCTCGGCAGCCTCCGGAGTAAAAAAGACAAACGTCCAGCTTTTGCTGCCACAGCAAAGGTGCCAGCGGGGAAAAGTGATGCTGGTCCTCACTGCCTCCTGGAACCCCTTCAAATGCCCCAGACAATTTGGCCCTCTCTGCTTTCCTGCGGACTCCATCCTCAAAAGCACCTGTTTTCACTCTCGGTAGCCTCCGGAGCAAAAAAGACAAACGTCCAGCTTTTGCTGCCACAGCAAAGGTGCCAGCGGGGAAAAGTGATGCTGGTCCTCACTGCCTCCTGGAACCCCTTCAAATGCCCCAGACAATTTGGCCCTCTCTGCTTTCCTGCGGACTCCATCCTCAAAAGCACCTGTTTTCACTCTCGGCAGCCTCCGGAGCAAAAAAGACAAACGTCCAGCTTTTGCTGCCACAGCAAAGGTGCCAGCGGGGCAAAGTGATGCTGGTCCTCACTGCCTCCTGGAACCCCTTCAAATGCCCCAGACAATTTGGCCCTCTCTGCTTTCCTGCGGACTCCATCCTCAAAAGCACCTGTTTTCACTCTCGGCAGCCTCCGGAGCAAAAAAGACAAACGTCCAGCTTTTGCTGCCACAGCAAAGGTGCCAGCGGGGAAAAGTGATGCTGGTCCTCACTGCCTCCTGGAACCCCTTCAAATGCCCCAGACAATTTGGCCCTCTCTGCTTTCCTGCGGACTCCATCCTCAAAAGCACCTGTTTTCGCTTTCGGCGGTGTTTAGAGCAAGAAAGACAAACGTCCAGCTTTTGCTGCCACAGCAAAGGTGCCAGCGGGGAAAAGTGATGCTGGTCCTCACTGCCTCCTGGAACCCCTTCAAATGCCCCAGACAATTTGGCCCTCTCTGCTTTCCTGCGGACTCCATCCTCAAAAGCACCTGTTTTCACTCTCGGCAGCCTCCGGAGCAAAAAAGACAAACGTCCAGCTTTTGCTGCCACAGCAAAGGTGCCAGCGGGGAAAAGTGATGCTGGTCCTCACTGCCTCCTGGAACCCCTTCAAATGCCCCAGACAATTTGGCCCTCTCTGCTTTCCTGCGGACTCCATCCTCAAAAGCACCTGTTTTCACTCTCGGCAGCCTCCGGAGCAAAAAAGACAAACGTCCAGCTTTTGCTGCCACAGCAATGGTGCCAGCGGGGAAAAGTGATGCTGGTCCTCACTGCCTCCTGGAACCCCTTCAAATGCCCCAGACAATTTGGCCCTCTCTGCTTTCCTGCGGACTCTATCCTCAAAAGCACCTTTTTTTCACTCTCGGCAGCCTCCGGAGCAAAAAAGACAAACGTCCAGCTTTTGCTGCCACAGCAAAGGTTGCAGCGGGGAAAAGTGATGCTGGTCCTCACTGCCTCCTGGAACCCCTTCAAATGCCCCAGACAATTTGGCCCTCTCTGCTTTCCTGCGGACTCCATCCTCAAAAGCACCTGTTTTCACTCTCGGCAGCCTCCGGAGCAAAAAAGACAAACGTCCAGCTTTTGCTGCCACAGCAAAGGTGGCAGCGGGGAAAAGTGATGCTGGTCCTCACTGCCTCCTGGAACCCCTTCAAATGCCCCAGACAATTTGGCCCTCTCTGCTTTCCTGCGGACTCCATCCTCAAAAGCACCTGTTTTCGCTTTCGGCGGTGTTTGGAGCAAAAAAGACAAACGTCCAGCTTTTGCTGCCACAGCAAAGGTGCCAGCGGGGAAAAGTGATGCTGGTCCTCACTGCCTCCTGGAACCCCTTCAAATGCCCCAGACAATTTGGCCCTCTCTGCTTTCCTGCGGACTCCATCCTCAAAAGCACCTGTTTTCACTCTCGGCAGCCTCCGGAGCAAAAAAGACAAACGTCCAGCTTTTGCTGCCACAGCAAAGGTGCCAGCGGGGCAAAGTGATGCTGGTCCTCACTGCCTCCTGGAACCCCTTCAAATGCCCCAGACAATTTGGCCCTCTCTGCTTTCCTGCGGACTCCATCCTCAAAAGCACCTGTTTTCGCTTTCGGCGGTGTTTAGAGCAAGAAAGACAAACGTCCAGCTTTTGCTGCCACAGCAAAGGTGCCAGCGGGGAAAAGTGATGCTGGTCCTCACTGCCTCCTGGAACCCCTTCAAATGCCCCAGACAATTTGGCCCTCTCTGCTTTCCTGCGGACTCCATCCTCAAAAGCACCTGTTTTCACTCTCGGCAGCCTCCGGAGCAAAAAAGACAAACGTCCAGCTTTTGCTGCCACAGCAAAGGTGCCAGCGGGGAAAAGTGATGCTGGTCCTCACTGCCTCCTGGAACCCCTTCAAATGCCCCAGACAATTTGGCCCTCTCTGCTTTCCTGCGGACTCCATCCTCAAAAGCACCTGTTTTCACTCTCGGCAGCCTCCGGAGCAAAAAAGACAAACGTCCAGCTTTTGCTGCCACAGCAATGGTGCCAGCGGGGAAAAGTGATGCTGGTCCTCACTGCCTCCTGGAACCCCTTCAAATACCCCAGACAATTTGGCCCTCTCTGCTTTCCTGCGGACTCTATCCTCAAAAGCACCTTTTTTTCACTCTCGGCAGCCTCCGGAGCAAAAAAGACAAACGTCCAGCTTTTGCTGCCACAGCAAAGGTTGCAGCGGGGAAAAGTGATGCTGGTCCTCACTGCCTCCTGGAACCCCTTCAAATGCCCCAGACAATTTGGCCCTCTCTGCTTTCCTGCGGACTCCATCCTCAAAAGCACCTGTTTTCACTCTCGGCAGCCTCCGGAGCAAAAAAGACAAACGTCCAGCTTTTGCTGCCACAGCAAAGGTGGCAGCGGGGAAAAGTGATGCTGGTCCTCACTGCCTCCTGGAACCCCTTCAAATGCCCCAGACAATTTGGCCCTCTCTGCTTTCCTGCGGACTCCATCCTCAAAAGCACCTGTTTTCGCTTTCGGCGGTGTTTGGATCAAAAAAGACAAACGTCCAGCTTTTGCTGCCACAGCAAAGGTGCCAGCGGGGAAAAGTGATGCTGGTCCTCACTGCCTCCTGGAACCCCTTCAAATGCCCCAGACAATTTAGCCCTCTCTGCTTTCCTGCGGACTCCATCCTCAAAAGCACCTGTTTTCACTCTCGGCTGCCTCAGGAGCAAAAAAGACAAACGTCCAGCTTTTGCTGCCACAGCAAAGGTGCCAGGGGGGAAAAGTGATGCTGGTCCTCACTGCCTCCTGGAACCCCTTCAAATGCCCCAGACAATTTGGCCCTCTCTGCTTTCCTGCGGACTCCATCCTCAAAAGCACCTGTTTTCACTCTCGGTAGCCTCCGGAGCAAAAAAGACAAACGTCCAGCTTTTGCTGCCACAGCAAAGGTGCCAGCGGGGAAAAGTGATGCTGGTCCTCACTGCCTCCTGGAACCCCTTCAAATGCCCCAGACAATTTGGCCCTCTCTGCTTTCCTGCGGACTCCATCCTCAAAAGCACCTGTTTTAACTCTCGGCAGCCTCCGGAGCAAAAAAGACAAACGTCCAGCTTTTGCTGCCACAGCAAAGGTGCCAGCGGGGCAAAGTGATGCTGGTCCTCACTGCCTCCTGGAACCCCTTCAAATGCCCCAGACAATTTGGCCCTCTCTGCTTTCCTGCGGACTCCATCCTCAAAAGCACCTGTTTTCACTCTCGGCAGCCTCCGGAGCAAAAAAGACAAACGTCCAGCTTTTGCTGCCACAGCAAAGGTGCCAGCGGGGAAAAGTGATGCTGGTCCTCACTGCCTCCTGGAACCCCTTCAAATGCCCCAGACAATTTGGCCCTCTCTGCTTTCCTGCGGACTCCATCCTCAAAAGCACCTGTTTTCGCTTTCGGCGGTGTTTAGAGCAAGAAAGACAAACGTCCAGCTTTTGCTGCCACAGCAAAGGTGCCAGCGGGGAAAAGTGATGCTGGTCCTCACTGCCTCCTGGAACCCCTTCAAATGCCCCAGACAATTTGGCCCTCTCTGCTTTCCTGCGGACTCCATCCTCAAAAGCACCTGTTTTCACTCTCGGCAGCCTCCGGAGCAAAAAAGACAAACGTCCAGCTTTTGCTGCCACAGCAAAGGTGCCAGCGGGGAAAAGTGATGCTGGTCCTCACTGCCTCCTGGAACCCCTTCAAATGCCCCAGACAATTTGGCCCTCTCTGCTTTCCTGCGGACTCCATCCTCAAAAGCACCTGTTTTCACTCTCGGCAGCCTCCGGAGCAAAAAAGACAAACGTCCAGCTTTTGCTGCCACAGCAATGGTGCCAGCGGGGAAAAGTGATGCTGGTCCTCACTGCCTCCTGGAACCCCTTCAAATGCCCCAGACAATTTGGCCCTCTCTGCTTTCCTGCGGACTCTATCCTCAAAAGCACCTTTTTTTCACTCTCGGCAGCCTCCGGAGCAAAAAAGACAAACGTCCAGCTTTTGCTGCCACAGCAAAGGTTGCAGCGGGGAAAAGTGATGCTGGTCCTCACTGCCTCCTGGAACCCCTTCAAATGCCCCAGACAATTTGGCCCTCTCTGCTTTCCTGCGGACTCCATCCTCAAAAGCACCTGTTTTCACTCTCGGCAGCCTCCGGAGCAAAAAAGACAAACGTCCAGCTTTTGCTGCCACAGCAAAGGTGGCAGCGGGGAAAAGTGATGCTGGTCCTCACTGCCTCCTGGAACCCCTTCAAATGCCCCAGACAATTTGGCCCTCTCTGCTTTCCTGCGGACTCCATCCTCAAAAGCACCTGTTTTCGCTTTCGGCGGTGTTTGGAGCAAAAAAGACAAACGTCCAGCTTTTGCTGCCACAGCAAAGGTGCCAGCGGGGAAAAGTGATGCTGGTCCTCACTGCCTCCTGGAACCCCTTCAAATGCCCCAGACAATTTGGCCCTCTCTGCTTTCCTGCGGACTCCATCCTCAAAAGCACCTGTTTTCACTCTCGGCAGCCTCCGGAGCAAAAAAGACAAACGTCCAGCTTTTGCTGCCACAGCAAAGGTGCCAGCGGGGAAAAGTGATGCTGGTCCTCACTGCCTCCTGGAACCCCTTCAAATGCCCCAGACAATTTGGCCCTCTCTGCTTTCCTGCGGACTCCATCCTCAAAAGCACCTGTTTTCACTCTCGGCAGCCTCCGGAGCAAAAAAGACAAACGTCCAGCTTTTGCTGCCACAGCAATGGTGCCAGCGGGGAAAAGTGATGCTGGTCCTCACTGCCTCCTGGAACCCCTTCAAATACCCCAGACAATTTGGCCCTCTCTGCTTTCCTGCGGACTCTATCCTCAAAAGCACCTTTTTTTCACTCTCGGCAGCCTCCGGAGCAAAAAAGACAAACGTCCAGCTTTTGCTGCCACAGCAAAGGTTGCAGCGGGGAAAAGTGATGCTGGTCCTCACTGCCTCCTGGAACCCCTTCAAATGCCCCAGACAATTTGGCCCTCTCTGCTTTCCTGCGGACTCCATCCTCAAAAGCACCTGTTTTCACTCTCGGCAGCCTCCGGAGCAAAAAAGACAAACGTCCAGCTTTTGCTGCCACAGCAAAGGTGGCAGCGGGGAAAAGTGATGCTGGTCCTCACTGCCTCCTGGAACCCCTTCAAATGCCCCAGACAATTTGGCCCTCTCTGCTTTCCTGCGGACTCCATCCTCAAAAGCACCTGTTTTCGCTTTCGGCGGTGTTTGGAGCAAAAAAGACAAACGTCCAGCTTTTGCTGCCACAGCAAAGGTGCCAGCGGGGAAAAGTGATGCTGGTCCTCACTGCCTCCTGGAACCCCTTCAAATGCCCCAGACAATTTAGCCCTCTCTGCTTTCCTGCGGACTCCATCCTCAAAAGCACCTGTTTTCACTCTCGGCTGCCTCAGGAGCAAAAAAGACAAACGTCCAGCTTTTGCTGCCACAGCAAAGGTGCCAGGGGGGAAAAGTGATGCTGGTCCTCACTGCCTCCTGGAACCCCTTCAAATGCCCCAGACAATTTGGCCCTCTCTGCTTTCCTGCGGACTCCATCCTCAAAAGCACCTGTTTTCGCTTTCGGCGGTGTTTAGAGCAAAAAAGACAAACGTCCAGCTTTTGCCTCCACAGCAAAGGTGCCAGTGGGGAAAAGTGATGCTGGTCCTCACTGACTCCTGGAACCCCTTCAAATGCCCCAGATAGTTTGGCCCTCTCTGCTTTCCTGCGGACTCCATCCTCAAAAGCACCTGTTTTCAATCTCGGCTGCCTCAGGAGCAAAAAAGACAAACGTCCAGCTTTTGCTGCCACAGCAAAGGTGCCAGCGGGGAAAAGTGATGCTGGTCCTCACTGCCTCCTGGAACCCCTTCAAATGCCCCAGACAATTTGGCCCTCTCTGCTTTCCTGCGGACTCCATCCTCAAAAGCACCTGTTTTCGCTTTCGGCCATTTTTGGAGCAAAAAAGACAAACGTCCAGCTTTTGCTGCCACAGCAAAGGTGCCAGCGGGGAAAAGTGATGCTGGTCCTCACTGCCTCCTGGAACCCCTTCAAATGCCCCAGACAATTTGGCCCTCTCTGCTTTCCTGTGGACTCCATCCTCAAAAGCACCTCTTTTCACTCTCGGCAGCCTCCAGAGCAAAAAAGACAAACGTCCAGCTTTTGTTGCCACAGCAAAGGTGCCAGCGGGGAAAAGTGATGCTGGTCCTCACTGCCTCCTGGAACCCCTTCAAATGCCCCAGACAATTTGGCCCTCTCTGCTTTCCTGCGGACTCCATCCTCAAAAGCACCTGTTTTCACTCTCGGCAGCCTCCGGAGCAAAAAAGACAAACGTCCAGCTTTTGCTGCCACAGCAAAGGTGCCAGCGGGGCAAAGTGATGCTGGTCCTCACTGCCTCCTGGAACCCCTTCAAATGCCCCAGACAATTTGGCCCTCTCTGCTTTCCTGCGGACTCCATCCTCAAAAGCACCTGTTTTCACTCTCGGCAGCCTCCGGAGTAAAAAAGACAAACGTCAAGCTTTTGCTGCCACAGCAAAGGTGGCAGCGGGGAAAAGTGATGCTGGTCCTCACTGCCTCCTGGAACCCCTTCAAATGCCCCAGACAATTTGGCCCTCTCTGCTTTCCTGCGGACTCCATCCTCAAAAGCACCTGTTTTCACTCTCGGTAGCCTCCGGAGCAAAAAAGACAAACGTCCAGCTTTTGCTGCCACAGCAAAGGTGCCAGCGGGGAAAAGTGATGCTGGTCCTCACTGCCTCCTGGAACCCCTTCAAATGCCCCAGACAATTTGGCCCTCTCTGCTTTCCTGCGGACTCCATCCTCAAAAGCACCTGTTTTCACTCTCGGCAGCCTCCGGAGCAAAAAAGACAAACGTCCAGCTTTTGCTGCCACAGCAAAGGTGCCAGCGGGGCAAAGTGATGCTGGTCCTCACTGCCTCCTGGAACCCCTTCAAATGCCCCAGACAATTTGGCCCTCTCTGCTTTCCTGCGGACTCCATCCTCAAAAGCACCTGTTTTCACTCTCGGCTGCCTCAGGAGCAAAAAAGACAAACGTCCAGCTTTTGCTGCCACAGCAAAGGTGCCAGGGGGGAAAAGTGATGCTGGTCCTCACTGCCTCCTGTAACCCCTTCAAATGCCCCAGACAATTTGGCCCTCTCTGCTTTCCTGCGGACTCCATCCTCAAAAGCACCTGTTTTCGCTTTCGGCGGTGTTTAGAGCAAAAAAGACAAACGTCCAGCTTTTGCCTCCACAGCAAAGGTGCCAGTGGGGAAAAGTGATGCTGGTCCTCACTGACTCCTGGAACCCCTTCAAATGCCCCAGATAGTTTGGCCCTCTCTGCTTTCCTGCGGACTCCATCCTCAAAAGCACCTGTTTTCAATCTCGGCTGCCTCAGGAGCAAAAAAGACAAACGTCCAGCTTTTGCTGCCACAGCAAAGGTGCCAGCGGGGAAAAGTGATGCTGGTCCTCACTGCCTCCTGGAACCCCTTCAAATGCCCCAGACAATTTGGCCCTCTCTGCTTTCCTGCGGACTCCATCCTCAAAAGCACCTGTTTTCGCTTTCGGCCATTTTTGGAGCAAAAAAGACAAACGTCCAGCTTTTGCTGCCACAGCAAAGGTGCCAGCGGGGAAAAGTGATGCTGGTCCTCACTGCCTCCTGGAACCCCTTCAAATGCCCCAGACAATTTGGCCCTTTCTGCTTTCCTGTGGACTCCATCCTCAAAAGCACCTCTTTTCACTCTCGGCAGCCTCCAGAGCAAAAAAGACAAACGTCCAGCTTTTGTTGCCACAGCAAAGGTGCCAGCGGGGAAAAGTGATGCTGGTCCTCACTGCCTCCTGGAACCCCTTCAAATGCCCCAGACAATTTGGCCCTCTCTGCTTTCCTGCGGACTCCATCCTCAAAAGCACCTGTTTTCACTCTCGGCAGCCTCCGGAGCAAAAAAGACAAACGTCCAGCTTTTGCTGCCACAGCAAAGGTGCCAGCGGGGAAAAGTGATGCTGGTCCTCACTGCCTCCTGGAACCCCTTCAAATGCCCCAGACAATTTGGCCCTCTCTGCTTTCCTGCGGACTCCATCCTCAAAAGCACCTGTTTTCACTCTCGGCAGCCTCCGGAGTAAAAAAGACAAACGTCAAGCTTTTGATGCCACAGCAAAGGTGGCAGCGGGGAAAAGTGATGCTGGTCCTCACTGCCTCCTGGAACCCCTTCAAATGCCCCAGACAATTTGGCCCTCTCTGCTTTCCTGCGGACTCCATCCTCAAAAGCACCTGTTTTCACTCTCGGTAGCCTCCGGAGCAAAAAAGACAAACGTCCAGCTTTTGCTGCCACAGCAAAGGTGCCAGCGGGGAAAAGTGATGCTGGTCCTCACTGCCTCCTGGAACCCCTTCAAATGCCCCAGACAATTTGGCCCTCTCTGCTTTCCTGCGGACTCCATCCTCAAAAGCACCTGTTTTCACTCTCGGCAGCCTCCGGAGCAAAAAAGACAAACGTCCAGCTTTTGCTGCCACAGCAAAGGTGCCAGCGGGGCAAAGTGATGCTGGTCCTCACTGCCTCCTGGAACCCCTTCAAATGCCCCAGACAATTTGGCCCTCTCTGCTTTCCTGCGGACTCCATCCTCAAAAGCACCTGTTTTCACTCTCGGCTGCCTCAGGAGCAAAAAAGACAAACGTCAGGCTTTTGCTGCCACAGCAAAGGTGCCAGCGGGGAAAAGTGATGCTGGTCCTCACTGCCTCCTGGAACCCCTTCAAATGCCCCAGACAATTTGGCCCTCTCTGCTTTCCTGCGGACTCCATCCTCAAAAGCACCTGTTTTCACTCTCGGCAGCCTCCGGAGCAAAAAAGACAAACGTCCAGCTTTTGCTGCCACAGCAAAGGTGCCAGCGGGGAAAAGTGATGCTGGTCCTCACTGCCTCCTGGAACCCCTTCAAATGCCCCAGACAATTTGGCCCTCTCTGCTTTCCTGCGGACTCTATCCTCAAAAGCACCTTTTTTTCACTCTCGGCAGCCTCCGGAGCAAAAAAGACAAACGTCCAGCTTTTGCTGCCACAGCAAAGGTGCCAGCGGGGAAAAGTGATGCTGGTCCTCACTGCCTCCTGGAACCCCTTCAAATGCCCCAGACAATTTGGCCCTCTCTGCTTTCCTGCGGACTCCATCCTCAAAAGCACCTGTTTTCGCTTTCGGCGGTGTTTAGAGCAAAAAAGACAAACGTCCAGCTGTTGCTGCCACAGCAAAGGTGCCAGCGGGGAAAAGTGATGCTGGTCCTCACTGCCTCCTGGAACCCCTTCAAATGCCCCAGACAATTTGGCCCTCTCTGCTTTCCTGCGGACTCCATCCTCAAAAGCACCTGTTTTCGCTTTCGGCGGTGTTAGGAGCAAAAAAGAAAAACGTCCAGCTTTTGCTGCCACAGCAAAGCTGCTATCTGGGAAAAATGATGCTGGTCCTCACTGCCTCCTGGAACCCCTTCAAATGCCCCAGACAATTTGGCCCTCTCTGCTTTCCTGCGGACTCCATCCTCAAAAGCACCTGTTTTCGCTTTCGGCGGTGTTTGGAGCAAAAAAGACAAACGTCCAGCTTTTGCCTCCACAGCAAAGGTGCCAGCGGGGAAAAGTGATGCTGGTCCTCACTGCCTCCTGGAACCCCTTCAAATGCCCCAGACAATTTGGCCCTCTCTGCTTTCCTGCGGACTCCATCCTCAAAAGCACCTGTTTTCACTCTCGGCAGCCTCCGGAGCAAAAAAGACAAACATCCAGCTTTTGCTGCCACAGCAAAGGTGCCAGCGGGGAAAAGTGATGCTGGTCCTCACTGCCTCCTGGAACCCCTTCAAATGCCCCAGACAATTTGGCCCTCTCTGCTTTCCTGCGGACTCCATCCTCAAAAGCACCTGTTTTCGCTTTCGGCGTTGTTTGGATCAAAAAAGACAAACGTCCAGCTTTTGCTGCCACAGCAAAGGTGCCAGCGGGGAAAAGTGATGCTGGTCCTCACTGCCTCCTGGAACCCCTTCAAATGCCCCAGACAATTTGGCCCTCTCTGCTTTCCTGTGGACTCCATCCTCAAAAGCACCTGTTTTCACTCTCGGCAGCCTCCGGAGCAAAAAAGACAAACGTCCAGCTTTTGCTGCCACAGCAAAGGTGCCAGCGGGGCAAAGTGATGCTGGTCCTCACTGCCTCCTGGAACCCCTTCAAATGCCCTAGACAATTTGGCCCTCTCTGCTTTCCTGCGGACTCCATCCTCAAAAGCACCTGTTTTCACTCTCGGCTGCCTCAGGAGCAAAAAAGACAAACGTCAGGCTTTTGCTGCCACAGCAAAGGTGCCAGCGGGGAAAAGTGATGCTGGTCCTCACTGCCTCCTGGAACCCCTTCAAATGCCCCAGACAATTTGGCCCTCTCTGCTTTCCTGCGGACTCCATCCTCAAAAGCACCTGTTTTCACTCTCGGCAGCCTCCGGAGCAAAAAAGACAAACGTCCAGCTTTTGCTGCCACAGCAAAGGTGCCAGCGGGGAAAAGTGATGCTGGTCCTCACTGCCTCCTGGAACCCCTTCAAATGCCCCAGACAATTTAGCCCTCTCTGCTTTCCTGCGGACTCCATCCTCAAAAGCACCTGTTTTCACTCTCGGCTGCCTCAGGAGCGAAAAAGACAAACGTCCAGCTTTTGCTGCCACAGCAAAGGTGCCAGCGGGGAAAAGTGATGCTGGTCCTCACTGCCTCCTGGAACCCCTTCAAATGCCCCAGACAATTTGGCCCTCTCTGCTTTCCTGCGGACTCCATCCTCAAAAGCACCTGTTTTCACTCTCGGCAGCCTCCGGAGCAAAAAAGACAAACGTCCAGCTTTTGCTGCCACAGCAAAGGTGCCAGCGGGGAAAAGTGATGCTGGTCCTCACTGCCTCCTGGAACCCCTTCAAATGCCCCAGACAATTTAGCCCTCTCTGCTTTCCTGCGGACTCCATCCTCAAAAGCACCTGTTTTCACTCTCGGCTGCCTCAGGAGCGAAAAAGACAAACGTCCAGCTTTTGCTGCCACAGCAAAGGTGCCAGCGGGGAAAAGTGATGCTGGTCCTCACTGCCTCCTGGAACCCCTTCAAATGCCCCAGACAATTTGGCCCTCTCTGCTTTCCTGCGGACTCCATCCTCAAAAGCACCTGTTTTCGCTTTCGGCGGTGTTTGGAGCAAAAAAGACAAACGTCCAGCTTTTGCTGCCACAGCAAAGGTGCCAGCGGGGAAAAGTGATGCTGGTCCTCACTGCCTCCTGGAACCCCTTCAAATGCCCCAGACAATTTGGCCCTCTCTGCTTTCCTGCGGACTCCATCCTCAAAAGCACCTGTTTTCACTCTCGGCAGCCTCCGGAGCAAAAAAGACAAACGTCCAGCTTTTGCTGCCACAGCAAAGGTGCCAGCGGGGAAAAGTGATGCTGGTCCTCACTGCCTCCTGGAACCCCTTCAAATGCCCCAGACAATTTAGCCCTCTCTGCTTTCCTGCGGACTCCATCCTCAAAAGCACCTGTTTTCACTCTCGGCTGCCTCAGGAGCGAAAAAGACAAACGTCCAGCTTTTGCTGCCACAGCAAAGGTGCCAGCGGGGAAAAGTGATGCTGGTCCTCACTGCCTCCTGGAACCCCTTCAAATGCCCCAGACAATTTGGCCCTCTCTGCTTTCCTGCGGACTCCATCCTCAAAAGCACCTGTTTTCGCTTTCGGCGGTGTTTGGAGCAAAAAAGACAAACGTCCAGCTTTTGCCTCCACAGCAAAGGTTGCAGCGGGGAAAAGTGATGCTGGTCCTCACTGCCTCCTGGAACCCCTTCAAATGCCCCAGACAATTTGGCCCTCTCTGCTTTCCTGCGGACTCCATCCTCAAAAGCACCTGTTTTCACTCTCGGCAGCCTCCGGAGCAAAAAAGACAAACGTCCAGCTTTTGCTGCCACAGCAAAGGTGCCAGCGGGGAAAAGTGATGCTGGTCCTCACTGCCTCCTGGAACCCCTTCAAATGCCCCAGACAATTTGGCCCTCTCTGCTTTCCTGCGGACTCCATCCTCAAAAGCACCTGTTTTCGCTTTCGGCGTTGTTTGGATCAAAAAAGACAAACGTCCAGCTTTTGCTGCCACAGCAAAGGTGCCAGCGGGGAAAAGTGATGCTGGTCCTCACTGCCTCCTGGAACCCCTTCAAATGCCCCAGACAATTTGGCCCTCTCTGCTTTCCTGTGGACTCCATCCTCAAAAGCACCTGTTTTCACTCTCGGCAGCCTCCGGAGCAAAAAAGACAAACATCCAGCTTTTGCTGCCACAGCAAAGGTGCCAGCGGGGAAAAGTGATGCTGGTCCTCACTGCCTCCTGGAACCCCTTCAAATGCCCCAGACAATTTGGCCCTCTCTGCTTTCCTGCGGACTCCATCCTCATAAGCACCTGTTTTAACTCTCGGCATCCTCCGGAGTAAAAAAGACAAACGTCCAGCTTTTGCTGCCACAGCAAAGGTGCCAGCGGGGAAAAGTGATGCTGGTCCTCACTGCCTCCTGGAACCCCTTCAAATGCCCCAGACAATTTGGCCTTCTCTGCTTTCCTGCGGACTCCATCCTCAAAAGCACCTTTTTTCACTCTCGGCAGCCTCCGGAGCAAAAAAGACAAACGTCCAGCTTTTGCTGCCACAGCAAAGGTGCCAGCGGGGAAAAGTGATGCTGGTCCTCACTGCCTCCTGGAACCCCTTCAAATGCCCCAGACAATTTGGCCCTCTCTGCTTTCCTGCGGACTCCATCCTCAAAAGCACCTGTTTTCGCTTTCGGCGGTGTTTAGAGCAAGAAAGACAAACGTCCAGCTTTTGCTGCCACAGCAAAGGTGCCAGCGGGGAAAAGTGATGCTGGTCCTCACTGCCTCCTGGAACCCCTTCAAATGCCCCAGACAATTTGGCCCTCTCTGCTTTCCTGCGGACTCCATCCTCAAAAGCACCTGTTTTCACTCTCGGCAGCCTCCGGAGCAAAAAAGACAAACGTCCAGCTTTTGCTGCCACAGCAAAGGTGCCAGCGGGGAAAAGTGATGCTGGTCCTCACTGCCTCCTGGAACCCCTTCAAATGCCCCAGACAATTTGGCCCTCTCTGCTTTCCTGCGGACTCCATCCTCAAAAGCACCTGTTTTCACTCTCGGCAGCCTCCGGAGCAAAAAAGACAAACGTCCAGCTTTTGCTGCCACAGCAAAGGTGCCAGCGGGGAAAAGTGATGCTGGTCCTCACTGCCTCCTGGAACCCCTTCAAATGCCCCAGACAATTTGGCCCTCTCTGCTTTCCTGCGGACTCTATCCTCAAAAGCACCTGTTTTTCACTCTCGGCAGCCTCCGGAGCAAAAAAGACAAACGTCCAGCTTTTGCTGCCACAGCAAAGGTTGCAGAGGGGAAAAGTGATGCTGGTCCTCACTGCCTCCTGGAACCCCTTCAAATGCCCCAGACAATTTGGCCCTCTCTGCTTTCCTGCGGACTCCATCCTCAAAAGCACCTGTTTTCACTCTCGGCAGCCTCCGGAGCAAAAAAGACAAACGTCCAGCTTTTGCTGCCACAGCAAAGGTGCCAGCGGGGAAAAGTGATGCTGGTCCTCACTGCCTCCTGGAACCCCTTCAAATGCCCCAGACAATTTGGCCCTCTCTGCTTTCCTGCGGACTCCATCCTCAAAAGCACCTGTTTTCGCTTTCGGCGGTGTTTGGAGCAAAAAAGACAAACGTCCAGCTTTTGCCTCCACAGCAAAGGTGCCAGCGGGGAAAAGTGATGCTGGTCCTCACTGCCTCCTGGAACCCCTTCAAATGCCCCAGACAATTTGGCCCTCTCTGCTTTCCTGCGGACTCCATCCTCAAAAGCACCTGTTTTCACTCTCGGCAGCCTCCTGAGCAAAAAAGACAAACATCCAGCTTTTGCTGCCACAGCAAAGGTGCCAGCGGGGAAAAGTGATGCTGGTCCTCACTGCCTCCTGGAACCCCTTCAAATGCCCCAGACAATTTGGCCCTCTCTGCTTTCCTGCGGACTCCATCCTCAAAAGCACCTGTTTTCGCTTTCGGCGTTGTTTGGATCAAAAAAGACAAACGTCCAGCTTTTGCTGCCACAGCAAAGGTGCCAGCGGGGAAAAGTGATGCTGGTCCTCACTGCCTCCTGGAACCCCTTCAAATGCCCCAGACAATTTGGCCCTCTCTGCTTTCCTGTGGACTCCATCCTCAAAAGCACCTGTTTTCACTCTCGGCAGCCTCAGGAGCAAAAAAGACAAACGTCCAGCTTTTGCTGCCACAGCAAAGGTGCCAGCGGGGCAAAGTGATGCTGGTCCTCACTGCCTCCTGGAACCCCTTCAAATGCCCCAGACAATTTGGCCCTCTCTGCTTTCCTGCGGACTCCATCCTCAAAAGCACCTGTTTTCACTCTCGGCAGCCTCAGGAGCAAAAAAGACAAACGTCCAGCTTTTGCTGCCACAGCAAAGGTGCCAGCGGGGAAAAGTGATGCTGGTCCTCACTGCCTCCTGGAACCCCTTCAAATGCCCCAGACAATTTGGCCCTCTCTGCTTTCCTGCGGACTCTATCCTCAAAAGCACCTTTTTTTCACTCTCGGCAGCCTCCGGAGCAAAAAAGACAAACGTCCAGCTTTTGCTGCCACAGCAAAGGTTGCAGCGGGGAAAAGTGATGCTGGTCCTCACTGCCTCCTGGAACCCCTTCAAATGCCCCAGACAATTTGGCCCTCTCTGCTTTCCTGTGGACTCCATCCTCAAAAGCACCTGTTTTCACTCTCGGCAGCCTCCGGAGCAAAAAAGACAAACGTCCAGCTTTTGCTGCCACAGCAAAGGTGCCAGCGGGGAAAAGTGATGCTGGTCCTCACTGCCTCCTGGAACCCCTTCAAATGCCCCAGACAATTTGGCCCTCTCTGCTTTCCTGCGGACTCCATCCTCAAAAGCACCTGTTTTCGCTTTCGGCGGTGTTTGGAGCAAAAAAGACAAACGTCCAGCTTTTGCTGCCACAGCAAAGGTGCCAGCGGGGAAAAGTGATGCTGGTCCTCACTGCCTCCTGGAACCCCTTCAAATGCCCCAGACAATTTGGCCCTCTCTGCTTTCCTGCGGACTCCATCCTCAAAAGCACCTGTTTTCACTCTCGGCAGCCTCCGGAGCAAAAAAGACAAACGTCCAGCTTTTGCTGCCACAGCAAAGGTGCCAGCGGGGAAAAGTGATGCTGGTCCTCACTGCCTCCTGGAACCCCTTCAAATGCCCCAGACAATTTAGCCCTCTCTGCTTTCCTGCGGACTCCATCCTCAAAAGCACCTGTTTTCACTCTCGGCTGCCTCAGGAGCAAAAAAGACAAACGTCCAGCTTTTGCTGCCACAGCAAAGGTGGCAGCGGGGAAAAGTGATGCTGGTCCTCACTGCCTCCTGGAACCCCTTCAAATGCCCCAGACAATTTGGCCCTCTCTGCTTTCCTGCGGACTCCATCCTCAAAAGCACCTGTTTTCACTCTCGGCAGCCTCCGGAGCAAAAAAGACAAACGTCCAGCTTTTGCTGCCACAGCAAAGGTGCCAGCGGGGAAAAGTGATGCTGGTCCTCACTGCCTCCTGGAACCCCTTCAAATGCCCCAGACAATTTGGCCCTCTCTGCTTTCCTGCGGACTCCATCCTCAAAAGCACCTGTTTTCGCTTTCGGCGGTGTTTGGAGCAAAAAAGACAAACGTCCAGCTTTTGCTGCCACAGCAAAGGTGCCAGCGGGGAAAAGTGATGCTGGTCCTCACTGCCTCCTGGAACCCCTTCAAATGCCCCAGACAATTTGGCCCTCTCTGCTTTCCTGTGGACTCCATCCTCAAAAGCACCTGTTTTCACTCTCGGCAGCCTCAGGAGCAAAAAAGACAAACGTCCAGCTTTTGCTGCCACAGCAAAGGTGCCAGCGGGGAAAAGTGATGCTGGTCCTCACTGCCTCCTGGAACCCCTTCAAATGCCCCAGACAATTTGGCCCTCTCTGCTTTCCTGCGGACTCCATCCTCAAAAGCACCTGTTTTCACTCTCGGCAGCCTCCGGAGCAAAAAAGACAAACGTCCAGCTTTTGCTGCCACAGCAAAGGTGGCAGCGGGGAAAAGTGATGCTGGTCCTCACTGCCTCCTGGAACCCCTTCAAATGCCCCAGACAATTTGGCCCTCTCTGCTTTCCTGCGGACTCCATCCTCAAAAGCACCTGTTTTCACTCTCGGCAGCCTCCGGAGCAAAATGACAAACATCCAGCTTTTGCTGCCACAGCAAAGGTGCCAGCGGGGAAAAGTGATGCTGGTCCTCACTGCCTCCTGGAACCCCTTCAAATGCCCCAGACAATTTGGCCCTCTCTGCTTTCCTGCGGACTCCATCCTCAAAAGCACCTGTTTTCGCTTTCGGCGTTGTTTGGATCAAAAAAGACAAACGTCCAGCTTTTGCTGCCACAGCAAAGGTGCCAGCGGGGAAAAGTGATGCTGGTCCTCACTGCCTCCTGGAACCCCTTCAAATGCCCCAGACAATTTGGCCCTCTCTGCTTTCCTGTGGACTCCATCCTCAAAAGCACCTGTTTTCACTGTCGGCAGCCTCCGGATCAAAAAAGACAAACGTCCAGCTTTTGCTGCCACAGCAAAGGTGCCAGCGGGGAAAAGTGATGCTGGTCCTCACTGCCTCCTGGAACCCCTTCAAATGCCCCAGACAATTTGGCCCTCTCTGCTTTCCTGCGGACTCCATCCTCATAAGCACCTGTTTTAACTCTCGGCAGCCTCCTGAGCAAAAAAGACAAACGTCCATCTTTTGCTGCCACAGCAAAGGTGGCAGCGGGGAAAAGTGATGCTGGTCCTCACTGCCTCCTGGAACCCCTTCAAATGCCCCAGACAATTTGGCCCTCTCTGCTTTCCTGCGGACTCCATCCTCAAAAGCACCTGTTTTCACTCTCGGCATCCTCCGGAGCAAAAAAGACAAACGTCCAGCTTTTGCTGCCACAGCAAAGGTGCCAGCGGGGAAAAGTGATGCTGGTCCTCACTGCCTCCTGGAACCCCTTCAAATGCCCCAGACAATTTGGCCCTCTCTGCTTTCCTGCGGACTCCATCCTCAAAAGCACCTGTTTTTCACTCTCGGCAGCCTCCGGAGCAAAAAAGACAAACGTCCAGCTTTTGCTGCCACAGCAAAGGTGCCAGCGGGGAAAAGTGATGCTGGTCCTCACTGCCTCCTGGAACCCCTTCAAATGCCCCAGACAATTTGGCCCTCTCTGCTTTCCTGTGGACTCTATCCTCAAAAGCACCTGTTTTTCACTCTCGGCAGCCTCCGGAGCAAAAAAGACAAACGTCCAGCTTTTGCTGCCACAGCAAAGGTTGCAGCGGGGAAAAGTGATGCTGGTCCTCACTGCCTCCTGGAACCCCTTCAAATGCCCCAGACAATTTGGCCCTCTCTGCTTTCCTGCGGACTCCATCCTCAAAAGCACCTGTTTTCACTCTCGGCAGCCTCCGGAGCAAAAAAGACAAACGTCCAGCTTTTGCTGCCACAGCAAAGGTGCCAGCGGGGAAAAGTGATGCTGGTCCTCACTGCCTCCTGGAACCCCTTCAAATGCCCCAGACAATTTGGCCCTCTCTGCTTTCCTGCGGACTCCATCCTCAAAAGCACCTGTTTTCACTCTCGGCAGCCTCCGGAGCAAAAAAGACAAACGTCCAGCTTTTGCTGCCACAGCAAAGGTGCCAGCGGGGAAAAGTGATGCTGGTCCTCACTGCCTCTTGGAACCCCTTCAAATGCCCCAGACAATTTAGCCCTCTTTGCTTTCCTGCGGACTCCATCCTCAAAAGCACCTGTTTTCACTCTCGGGTGCCTCAGGAGCAAAAAAGACAAACGTCCAGCTTTTGCTGCCACAGCAAAGGTGCCAGCGGGGAAAAGTGATGCTGGTCCTCACTGCCTCCTGGAACCCCTTCAAATGCCCCAGACAATTTGGCCCTCTCTGCTTTCCTGCGGACTCCATCCTCAAAAGCACCTGTTTTCGCTTTCGGCGGTGTTTAGAGCAAGAAAGACAAACGTCCAGCTTTTGCTGCCACAGCAAAGGTGCCAGCGGGGAAAAATGATGCTGGTCCTCACTGCCTCCTGGAACCCCTTCAAATGCCCCAGACAATTTGGCCCTCTCTGCTTTCCTGCGGACTCCATCCTCAAAAGCACCTGTTTTCACTCTCGGCAGCCTCCGGAGCAAAAAAGACAAACGTCCAGCTTTTGCTGCCACAGCAAAGGTGCCAGCGGGGAAAAGTGATGCTGGTCCTCACTGCCTCCTGGAACCCCTTCAAATGCCCCAGACAATTTGGCCCTCTCTGCTTTCCTGCGGACTCCATCCTCAAAAGCACCTGTTTTCACTCTCGGCAGCCTCCGGAGCAAAAAAGACAAACGTCCAGCTTTTGCTGCCACAGCAAAGGTGCCAGCGGGGAAAAGTGATGCTGGTCCTCACTGCCTCCTGGAACCCCTTCAAATGCCCCAGACAATTTGGCCCTCTCTGCTTTCCTGCGGACTCCATCCTCAAAAGCACCTGTTTTCACTCTCGGCTGCCTCAGGAGCAAAAAAGACAAACGTCCAGCTTTTGCTGCCACAGCAAAGGTGCCAGCGGGGAAAAGTGATGCTGGTCCTCACTGCCTCCTGGAACCCCTTCAAATGCCCCAGACAATTTGGCCCTCTCTGCTTTCCTGCGGACTCCATCCTCAAAAGCACCTGTTTTCGCTTTCGGCGGTGTTTAGAGCAAAAAAGACAAACGTCCACCTTTTGCCTCCACAGCAAAGGTGCCAGCGGGGAAAAGTGATGCTGGTCCTCACTGCCTCCTGGAACCCCTTCAAATGCCCCAGACAGTTTGGCCCTCTCTGCTTTCCTGCGGACTCCATCCTCAAAAGCACCTGTTTTCAATCTCGGCTGCCTCAGGAGCAAAAAAGACAAACGTCCAGCTTTTGCTGCCACAGCAAAGGTGGCAGCGGGGAAAAGTGATGCTGGTCCTCACTGCCTCCTGGAACCCCTTCAAATGCCCCAGACAATTTGGCCCTCTCTGCTTTCCTGCGGACGCCATCCTCAAAAGCACCTGTTTTCGCTTTCGGCGGTGTTTAGAGCAAAAAAGACAAACGTCCAGCTTTTGCTGCCACAGCAAAGGTGGCAGCGGGGAAAAGTGATGCTGGTCCTCACTGCCTCCTGGAACCCCTTCAAATGCCCCAGACAATTTGGCCCTCTCTGCTTTCCTGCGGACTCCATCCTCAAAAGCACCTGTTTTCGCTTTCGGCGATTTTTGGAGCAAAAAAGACAAACGTCCAGCTTTTGCTGCCACAGCAAAGGTGCCAGCGGGGAAAAGTGATGCTGGTCCTCACTGCCTCCTGGAACCCCTTCAAATGCCCCAGACAATTTGGCCCTCTCTGCTTTCCTGCGGACTCCATCCTCAAAAGCACCTGTTTTCCCTTTCGGCGGTGTTTAGAGCAAAAAAGACAAACGTCCAGCTTTTGCTGCCACAGCAAAGGTGCCAGCGGGGAAAAGTGATGCTGGTCCTCACTGCCTCCTGGAACCCCTTCAAATGCCCCAGACAATTTGGCCCTCTCTGCTTTCCTGCAGACTCCATCCTCAAAAGCACCTGTTTTCTCTTTCGGCGGTCTTTGGAGCAAAAAAGACAAACGTCCAGCTTTTGCTGCCACAGCTAAGGTGCCAGCGGGGAAAAGTGATGCTGGTCCTCACTGCCTCCTGGAACCCCTTCAAATGCCCCAGACAATTTGGCCCTCTCTGCTTTCCTGCGGACTCCATCCTCAAAAGCACCTGTTTTCACTCTTGGCAGGCTCCGGAGCAAAAAAGACAAACGTCCAGCTTTTGCTGCCACAGCAAAGGTGCCAGCGGGGAAAAGTGATGCTGATCCTCACTGCCTCCTGGAACCCCTTCAAATGCCCCAGACAATTTGGCCCTCTCTGCTTTCCTGCGGACTCCATCCTCAAAAGCACCTGTTTTCACTCTCGGCCACCTCCGGAGGAAAAAAAGACAAACGTCAAGCTTTTGCTGCCACAGCAAAGGTGCCAGCGGGGAAAAGTGATGCTGGTCCTCACTGCCTCCTGGAACCCCTTCAAATGCCCCAGACAATTTGGCCCTCTCTGCTTTCCTGCGGACTCCATCCTCAAAAGCACCTGTTTTCGCTTTCGGCGGTGTTTAGAGCAAAAAAGACAAACGTCCAGCTTTTGCTGCCACAGCAAAGGTGCCAGCGGGGAAAAGTGATGCTGGTCCTCACTGCCTCCTGGAACCCCTTCAAATGCCCCAGACAATTTGGCCCTCTCTGCTTTCCTGCGGACTCCATCCTCAAAAGCACCTGTTTTCACTCTCGGCAGGCTCCGGAGCAAAAAAGACAAACGTCCAGCTTTTGCTGCCACAGCAAAGGTGCCAGCGGGGAAAAGTGATGCTGGTCCTCACTGCCTCCTGCAACCCCTTCAAATGCCCCAGACAATTTGGCCCTCTCTGCTTTCCTGCGAACTCCATCCTCAAAAGCACCTGTTTTCGCTTTCGGCGGTGTTTAGAGCAAAAAAGACAAACGTCCAGCTTTTGCTGCCACAGCAAAGGTGCCAGCGAGGAAAAGTGATGCTGGTCCTCACTGCCTCCTGGAACCCCTTCAAATGCCCCAGACAATTTGGCCCTTTCTGCTTTCCTGTGGACTCCATCCTCAAAAGCACCTGTTTTCACTCTCGGCAGCCTCCGGAGCAAAAAAGACAAACGTCCAGCTTTTGCTGCCACAGCAAAGGTGGCAGCGGGGAAAAGTGATGCTGGTCCTCACTGCCTCCTGGAACCCCTTCAAATGCCCCAGACAATTTGGCCCTCTCTGCTTTCCTGCAGACTCCATCCTCAAAAGCACCTGTTTTCACTCTCGGCTGCCTCAGGAGCAAAAAAGACAAACGTCCAGCTTTTGCTGCCACAGCAAAGGTGCCAGCGGGGAAAAGTGATGCTGGTCCTCACTGCCTCCTGGAACCCCTTCAAATGCCCCAGACAATTTGGCCCTCTCTGCTTTCCTGCGGACTCCATCCTCAAAAGCACCTGTTTTCGCTTTCGGCGGTGTTTAGAGCAAAAAAGAAAAACGTCCAGCTTTTGCTGCCACAGCAAAGGTGCCAGCGGGGAAAAGTGATGCTGGTCCTCACTGCCTCCTGGAACCCCTTCAAATGCCCCAGACAATTTGGCCCTCTCTGCTTTCCTGCGGACTCCATCCTCAAAAGCACCTGTTTTCACTCTCGGCAGGCTCCGGAGCAAAAAAGACAAACGTCCAGCTTTTGCTGCCACAGCAAAGGTGCCAGCGGGGAAAAGTGATGCTGATCCTCACTGCCTCCTGGAACCCCTTCAAATGCCCCAGACAATTTGGCCCTCTCTGCTTTCCTGCGGACTCCATCCTCAAAAGCACCTGTTTTCACTCTCGGCCACCTCCGGAGGAAAAAAAGACAAACGTCAAGCTTTTGCTGCCACAGCAAAGGTGCCAGAGGGGAAAAGTGATGCTGGTCCTCACTGCCTCCTGGAACCCCTTCAAATGCCCCAGACAATTTGGCCCTCTCTGCTTTCCTGCGGACTCCATCCTCAAAAGCACCTGTTTTCGCTTTCGGCGGTGTTTAGAGCAAAAAAGACAAACGTCCAGCTTTTGCTGCCACAGCAAAGGTGCCAGCGGGGAAAAGTGATGCTGGTCCTCACTGCCTCCTGGAACCCCTTCAAATGCCCCAGACAATTTGGCCCTCTCTGCTTTCCTGCGGACTCCATCCTCAAAAGCACCTGTTTTCACTCTCGGCAGGCTCCGGAGCAAAAAAGACAAACGTCCAGCTTTTGCTGCCACAGCAAAGGTGCCAGCGGGGAAAAGTGATGCTGGTCCTCACTGCCTCCTGCAACCCCTTCAAATGCCCCAGACAATTTGGCCCTCTCTGCTTTCCTGCGAACTCCATCCTCAAAAGCACCTGTTTTCGCTTTCGGCGGTGTTTAGAGCAAAAAAGACAAACGTCCAGCTTTTGCTGCCACAGCAAAGGTGCCAGCGAGGAAAAGTGATGCTGGTCCTCACTGCCTCCTGGAACCCCTTCAAATGCCCCAGACAATTTGGCCCTTTCTGCTTTCCTGTGGACTCCATCCTCAAAAGCACCTGTTTTCACTCTCGGCAGCCTCCGGATCAAAAAAGACAAACGTCCAGCTTTTGCTGCCACAGCAAAGGTGCCAGCGGGGAAAAGTGATGCTGGTCTTCACTGCCTCCTGGAACCCCTTCAAATGCCCCAGACAATTTGGCCCTCTCTGCTTTCCTGCAGACTCCATCCTCAAAAGCACCTGTTTTCACTCTCGGCTGCCTCAGGAGCAAAAAAGACAAACGTCCAGCTTTTGCTGCCACAGCAAAGGTGCCAGCGGGGAAAAGTGATGCTGGTCCTCACTGCCTCCTGGAACCCCTTCAAATGCCCCAGACAATTTGGCCCTCTCTGCTTTCCTGCGGACTCCATCCTCAAAAGCACCTGTTTTCGCTTTCGGCGGTGTTTAGAGCAAAAAAGAAAAACGTCCAGCTTTTGCTGCCACAGCAAAGGTGCCAGCGGGGAAAAGTGATGCTGGTCCTCACTGCCTCCTGGAACCCCTTCAAATGCCCCAGACAATTTGGCCCTCTCTGCTTTCCTGCGGACTCCATCCTCAAAAGCACCTGTTTTCACTCTCGGCAGGCTCCGGAGCAAAAAAGACAAACGTCCAGCTTTTGCTGCCACAGCAAAGGTGCCAGCGGGGAAAAGTGATGCTGGTCCTCACTGCCTCCTGGAACCCCTTCAAATGCCCCAGACAATTTGGCCCTCTCTGCTTTCCTGCGGACTCCATCCTCAAAAGCACCTGTTTTCGCTTTCGGCGGTGTTTGGAGCAAAAAAGACAAACGTCCAGCTTTTGCTGCCACAGCAAAGGTGCCAGCGGGGAAAAGTGATGCTGGTCCTCACTGCCTCCTGGAACCCCTTCAAATGCCCCAGACAATTTGGCCCTCTCTGCTTTCCTGCAGACTCCATCCTCAAAAGCACCTGTTTTCTCTTTCAGCGTTCTTTGGAGCAAAAAAGACAAACGTCCAGCTTTTGCTGCCACAGCAAAGGTGCCAGCGGGGAAAAGTGATGCTGGTCCTCACTGCCTCCTGGAACCCCTTCAAATGCCCCAGACAATTTGGCCCTCTCTGCTTTCCTGCGGACTCCATCCTCAAAAGCACCTGTTTTCACTCTTGGCAGGCTCCGGAGCAAAAAAGACAAACGTCCAGCTTTTGCTGCCACAGCAAAGGTGCCAGCGGGGAAAAGTGATGCTGATCCTCACTGCCTCCTGGAACCCCTTCAAATGCCCCAGACAATTTGGCCCTCTCTGCTTTCCTGCGGACTCCATCCTCAAAAGCACCTGTTTTCACTCTCGGCCACCTCCGGAGAAAAAAAAGACAAACGTCAAGCTTTTGCTGCCACAGCAAAGGTGCCAGCGGGGAAAAGTGATGCTGGTCCTCACTGCCTCCTGGAACCCCTTCAAATGCCCCAGACAATTTGGCCCTCTCTGCTTTCCTGCGGACTCCATCCTCAAAAGCACCTGTTTTCGCTTTCGGCGGTGTTTAGAGCAAAAAAGACAAACGTCCAGCTTTTGCTGCCACAGCAAAGGTGCCAGCGGGGAAAAGTGATGCTGGTCCTCACTGCCTCCTGGAACCCCTTCAAATGCCCCAGACAATTTGGCCCTCTCTGCTTTCCTGCGGACTCCATCCTCAAAAGCACCTGTTTTCACTCTCGGCAGCCTCCGGAGCAAAAAAGACAAACGTCCAGCTTTTGCTGCCACAGCAAAGGTGCCAGCGGGGAAAAGTGATGCTGGTCCTCACTGCCTCCTGCAACCCCTTCAAATGCCCCAGACAATTTGGCCCTCTCTGCTTTCCTGCGAACTCCATCCTCAAAAGCACCTGTTTTCGCTTTCGGCGGTGTTTAGAGCAAAAAAGACAAACGTCCAGCTTTTGCTGCCACAGCAAAGGTGCCAGCGAGGAAAAGTGATGCTGGTCCTCACTGCCTCCTGGAACCCCTTCAAATGCCCCAGACAATTTGGCCCTCTCTGCTTTCCTGCGGACTCCATCCTCAAAAGCACCTGTTTTCACTCTCGGCAGCCTCCGGAGCAAAAAAGACAAACGTCCAGCTTTTGCTGCCACAGCAAAGGTGGCAGCGGGGAAAAGTGATGCTGGTCCTCACTGCCTCCTGGAACCCCTTCAAATGCCCCAGACAATTTGGCCCTCTCTGCTTTCCTGCAGACTCCATCCTCAAAAGCACCTGTTTTCACTCTCGGCTGCCTCAGGAGCAAAAAAGACAAACGTCCAGCTTTTGCTGCCACAGCAAAGGTGCCAGCGGGGAAAAGTGATGCTGGTCCTCACTGCCTCCTGGAACCCCTTCAAATGCCCCAGACAATTTGGCCCTCTCTGCTTTCCTGCGGACTCCATCCTCAAAAGCACCTGTTTTCGCTTTCGGCGGTGTTTAGAGCAAAAAAGAAAAACGTCCAGCTTTTGCTGCCACAGCAAAGGTGCCAGCGGGGAAAAGTGATGCTGGTCCTCACTGCCTCCTGGAACCCCTTCAAATGCCCCAGACAATTTGGCCCTCTCTGCTTTCCTGCGGACTCCATCCTCAAAAGCACCTGTTTTCGCTTTCGGCGGTGTTTGGAGCAAAAAAGACAAACGTCCAGCTTTTGCTGCCACAGCAAAGGTGCCAGCGGGGAAAAGTGATGCTGGTCCTCACTGCCTCCTGGAACCCCTTCAAATGCCCCAGACAATTTGGCCCTCTCTGCTTTCCTGCAGACTCCATCCTCAAAAGCACCTGTTTTCTCTTTCGGCGGTCTTTGGAGCAAAAAAGACAAACGTCCAGCTTTTGCTGCCACAGCAAAGGTGCCAGCGGGGAAAAGTGATGCTGGTCCTCACTGCCTCCTGGAACCCCTTCAAATGCCCCAGACAATTTGGCCCTCTCTGCTTTCCTGCGGACTCCATCCTCAAAAGCACCTGTTTTCACTCTTGGCAGGCTCCGGAGCAAAAAAGACAAACGTCCAGCTTTTGCTGCCACAGCAAAGGTGCCAGCGGGGAAAAGTGATGCTGATCCTCACTGCCTCCTGGAACCCCTTCAAATGCCCCAGACAATTTGGCCCTCTCTGCTTTCCTGCGGACTCCATCCTCAAAAGCACCTGTTTTCACTCTCGGCCACCTCCGGAGGAAAAAAAGACAAACGTCCAGCTTTTGCTGCCACAGCAAAGGTGCCAGCGGGGAAAAGTGATGCTGGTCCTCACTGCCTCCTGGAACCCCTTCAAATGCCCCAGACAATTTGGCCCTCTCTGCTTTCCTGCGGACTCCATCCTCAAAAGCACCTGTTTTCGCTTTCGGCGGTGTTTAGAGCAAAAAAGACAAACGTCCAGCTTTTGCTGCCACAGCAAAGGTGCCAGCGGGGAAAAGTGATGCTGGTCCTCACTGCCTCCTGGAACCCCTTCAAATGCCCCAGACAATTTGGCCCTCTCTGCTTTCCTGCGGACTCCATCCTCAAAAGCACCTGTTTTCGCTTTCGGCGGTGTTTAGAGCAAAAAAGACAAACGTCCAGCTTTTGCTGCCACAGCAAAGGTGCCAGCGGGGAAAAGTGATGCTGGTCCTCACTGCCTCCTGGAACCCCTTCAAATGCCCCAGACAATTTGGCCCTCTCTGCTTTCCTGCGGACTCCATCCTCAAAAGCACTTGTTTTCGCTTTCGGCGGTGTTTGGAGCAAAAAAGACAAACGTCCAGCTTTTGCTGCCACAGCAAAGGTGCCAGCGGGGAAAAGTGATGCTGGTCCTCACTGCCTCCTGGAACCCCTTCAAATGCCCCAGACAATTTGGCCCTCTCTGCTTTCCTGCAGACTCCATCCTCAAAAGCACCTGTTTTCTCTTTCGGCGGTCTTTGGAGCAAAAAAGACAAACGTCCAGCTTTTGCTGCCACAGCAAAGGTGCCAGCGGGGAAAAGTGATGCTGGTCCTCACTGCCTCCTGGAACCCCTTCAAATGCCCCAGACAATTTGGCCCTCTCTGCTTTCCTGCGGACTCCATCCTCAAAAGCACCTGTTTTCACTCTTGGCAGGCTCCGGAGCAAAAAAGACAAACGTCCAGCTTTTGCTGCCACAGCAAAGGTGCCAGCGGGGAAAAGTGATGCTGATCCTCACTGCCTCCTGGAACCCCTTCAAATGCCCCAGACAATTTGGCCCTCTCTGCTTTCCTGCGGACTCCATCCTCAAAAGCACCTGTTTTCACTCTCGGCCACCTCCGGAGGAAAAAAAGACAAACGTCAAGCTTTTGCTGCCACAGCAAAGGTGCCAGCGGGGAAAAGTGATGCTGGTCCTCACTGCCTCCTGGAACCCCTTCAAATGCCCCAGACAATTTGGCCCTCTCTGCTTTCCTGCGGACTCCATCCTCAAAAGCACCTGTTTTCGCTTTCGGCGGTGTTTAGAGCAAAAAAGACAAACGTCCAGCTTTTGCTGCCACAGCAAAGGTGGCAGCGGGGAAAAGTGATGCTGGTCCTCACTGCCTCCTGGAACCCCTTCAAATGCCCCAGACAATTTGGCCCTCTCTGCTTTCCTGCGGACTCCATCCTCAAAAGCACCTGTTTTCGCTTTCGGCGGTGTTTAGAGCAAAAAAGACAAACGTCCAGCTTCTGCTGCCACAGCAAAGGTGCCAGCGGGGAAAAGTGATGCTGGTCCTCACTGCCTCCTGGAACCCCTTCAAATGCCCCAGACAATTTGGCCCTCTCTGCTTTCCTGCGGACTCCATCCTCAAAAGCACCTGTTTTCGCTTTCGGCGGTGTTTGGAGCAAAAAAGACAAACGTCCAGCTTTTGCTGCCACAGCAAAGGTGCCAGCGGGGAAAAGTGATGCTGGTCCTCACTGCCTCCTGGAACCCCTTCAAATGCCCCAGACAATTTGGCCCTCTCTGCTTTCCTGCAGACTCCATCCTCAAAAGCACCTGTTTTCTCTTTCGGCGGTCTTTGGAGCAAAAAAGAAAAACGTCCAGCTTTTGCTGCCACAGCAAAGGTGCCAGCGGGGAAAAGTGATGCTGGTCCTCACTGCCTCCTGGAACCCCTTCAAATGCCCCAGACAATTTGGCCCTCTCTGCTTTCCTGCGGACTCCATCCTCAAAAGCACCTGTTTTCACTCTCGGCAGCCTCCGGAGCAAAAAAGACAAACGTCCAGCTTTTGCTGCCACAGCAAAGGTGCCAGCGGGGAAAAGTGATGCTGATCCTCACTGCCTCCTGGAACCCCTTCAAATGCCCCAGACAATTTGGCCCTCTCTGCTTTCCTGCGGACTCCATCCTCAAAAGCACCTGTTTTCACTCTCGGCCACCTCCGGAGGAAAAAAAGACAAACGTCAAGCTTTTGCTGCCACAGCAAAGGTGCCAGCGGGGAAAAGTGATGCTGGTCCTCACTGCCTCCTGGAACCCCTTCAAATGCCCCAGACAATTTGGCCCTCTCTGCTTTCCTGCGGACTCCATCCTCAAAAGCACCTGTTTTCGCTTTCGGCGGTGTTTAGAGCAAAAAAGACAAACGTCCAGCTTTTGCTGCCACAGCAAAGGTGCCAGCGGGGAAAAGTGATGCTGGTCCTCACTGCCTCCTGGAACCCCTTCAAATGCCCCAGACAATTTGGCCCTCTCTGCTTTCCTGCGGACTCCATCCTCAAAAGCACCTGTTTTCACTCTCGGCGGTGTTTAGAGCAAAAAAGACAAACGTCCAGCTTTTGCTGCCACAGCAAAGGTGCCAGCGGGGAAAAGTGATGCTGGTCCTCACTGCCTCCTGGAACCCCTTCAAATGCCCCAGACAATTTGGCCCTCTCTGCTTTCCTGCGGACTCCATCCTCAAAAGCACCTGTTTTCGCTTTCGGCGGTGTTTGGAGCAAAAAAGACAAACGTCCAGCTTTTGCTGCCACAGCAAAGGTGGCAGCGGGGAAAAGTGATGCTGGTCCTCACTGCCTCCTGGAACCCCTTCAAATGCCCCAGACAATTTGGCCCTCTCTGCTTTCCTGCGGACTCCATCCTCAAAAGCACCTGTTTTCACTCTCGGCAGCCTCCGGAGCAAAAAAGACAAACGTCCAGCTTTTGCTGCCACAGCAAAGGTGCCAGCGGGGAAAAGTGATGCTGGTCCTCACTGCCTCCTGGAACCCCTTCAAATGCCCCAGACAATTTGGCCCTCTCTGCTTTCCTGCGGACTCCATCCTCAAAAGCACCTGTTTTCGCTTTCGGCGTTGTTTGGATCAAAAAAGACAAATGTCCAGCTTTTGCTGCCACAGCAAAGGTGCCAGCGGGGAAAAGTGATGCTGGTCCTCACTGCCTCCTGGAACCCCTTCGAATGCCCCAGACAATTTGGCCCTCTCTGCTTTCCTGCGGACTCCATCCTCAAAAGCACCTGTTTTCGCTTTCGGCGTTGTTTGGATCAAAAAAGACAAATGTCCAGCTTTTGCTGCCACAGCAAAGGTGCCAGCGGGGAAAAGTGATGCTGGTCCTCACTGCCTCCTGGAACCCCTTCAAATGCCCCAGACAATTTGGCCCTCTCTGCTTTCCTGCGGACTCCATCCTCAAAAGCACCTGTTTTCGCTTTCGGCGTTGTTTGGATCAAAAAAGACAAATGTCCAGCTTTTGCTGCCACAGCAAAGGTGCCAGCGGGGAAAAGTGATGCTGGTCCTCACTGCCTCCTGGAACCCCTTCAAATGCCCCAGACAATTTGGCCCTCTCTGCTTTCCTGCGGACTCCATCCTCAAAAGCACCTGTTTTCGCTTTCGGCGGTGTTTGGAGCAAAAAAGACAAACGTCCAGCTTTTGCTGCCACAGCAAAGGTGCCAGCGGGGAAAAGTGATGCTGGTCCTCACTGCCTCCTGGAACCCCTTCAAATGCCCCAGACAATTTGGCCCTCTCTGCTTTCCTGCGGACTCCATCCTCAAAAGCACCTGTTTTCGCTTTCGGCGTTGTTTGGAGCAAAAAAGACAAACGTCCAGCTTTTGCTGCCACAGCAAAGGTGGCAGCGGGGAAAAGTGATGCTGGTCCTCACTGCCTCCTGGAACCCCTTCAAATGCCCCAGACAATTTGGCCCTCTCTGCTTTCCTGCGGACTCCATCCTCAAAAGCACCTGTTTTCGCTTTCGGCGGTGTTTGGAGCAAAAAAGACAAACGTCCAGCTTTTGCTGCCACAGCAAAGGTGGCAGCGGGGAAAAGTGATGCTGGTCCTCACTGCCTCCTGGAACCCTTCAAATGCCCCAGACAATTTGGCCCCTCTCTGCTTTCCTGCGGACTCCATCCTCAAAAGCACCTGTTTTCACTCTCGGCAGCCTCCGGAGCAAAAAAGACAAACGTCCAGCTTTTGCTGCCACAGCAAAGGTGGCAGCGGGGAAAAGTGATGCTGGTCCTCACTGCCTCCTGGAACCCCTTCAAATGCCCCAGACAATTTGGCCCTCTCTGCTTTCCTGCAGACTCCATCCTCAAAAGCACCTGTTTTCACTCTCGGCTGCCTCAGGAGCAAAAAAGACAAACGTCCAGCTTTTGCTGCCACAGCAAAGGTGCCAGCGGGGAAAAGTGATGCTGGTCCTCACTGCCTCCTGGAACCCCTTCAAATGCCCCAGACAATTTGGCCCTCTCTGCTTTCCTGCGGACTCCATCCTCAAAAGCACCTGTTTTCGCTTTCGGCGGTGTTTAGAGCAAAAAAGAAAAACGTCCAGCTTTTGCTGCCACAGCAAAGGTGCCAGCGGGGAAAAGTGATGCTGGTCCTCACTGCCTCCTGGAACCCCTTCAAATGCCCCAGACAATTTGGCCCTCTCTGCTTTCCTGCGGACTCCATCCTCAAAAGCACCTGTTTTCGCTTTCGGCGGTGTTTAGAGCAAAAAGAAAAACGTCCAGCTTTTGCTGCCACAGCAAAGGTGCCAGCGGGAAAAGTGATGCTGGTCCTCACTGCCTCCTGGAACCCCTTCAAATGCCCCAGACAATTTGGCCCTCTCTGCTTTCCTGCGGACTCCATCCTCAAAAGCACCTGTTTTCGCTTTCGGCGGTGTTTGGAGCAAAAAAGACAAACGTCCAGCTTTTGCTGCCACAGCAAAGGTGCCAGCGGGGAAAAGTGATGCTGGTCCTCACTGCCTCCTGGAACCCCTTCAAATGCCCCAGACAATTTGGCCCTCTCTGCTTTCCTGCAGACTCCATCCTCAAAAGCACCTGTTTTCTCTTTCGGCGGTCTTTGGAGCAAAAAAGACAAACGTCCAGCTTTTGCTGCCACAGCAAAGGTGCCAGCGGGGAAAAGTGATGCTGGTCCTCACTGCCTCCTGGAACCCCTTCAAATGCCCCAGACAATTTGGCCCTCTCTGCTTTCCTGCGGACTCCATCCTCAAAAGCACCTGTTTTCACTCTTGGCAGGCTCCGGAGCAAAAAAGACAAACGTCCAGCTTTTGCTGCCACAGCAAAGGTGCCAGCGGGGAAAAGTGATGCTGATCCTCACTGCCTCCTGGAACCCCTTCAAATGCCCCAGACAATTTGGCCCTCTCTGCTTTCCTGCGGACTCCATCCTCAAAAGCACCTGTTTTCACTCTCGGCCACCTCCGGAGGAAAAAAAGACAAACGTCCAGCTTTTGCTGCCACAGCAAAGGTGCCAGCGGGGAAAAGTGATGCTGGTCCTCACTGCCTCCTGGAACCCCTTCAAATGCCCCAGACAATTTGGCCCTCTCTGCTTTCCTGCGGACTCCATCCTCAAAAGCACCTGTTTTCGCTTTCGGCGGTGTTTAGAGCAAAAAAGACAAACGTCCAGCTTTTGCTGCCACAGCAAAGGTGCCAGCGGGGAAAAGTGATGCTGGTCCTCACTGCCTCCTGGAACCCCTTCAAATGCCCCAGACAATTTGGCCCTCTCTGCTTTCCTGCGGACTCCATCCTCAAAAGCACCTGTTTTCGCTTTCGGCGGTGTTTAGAGCAAAAAAGACAAACGTCCAGCTTTTGCTGCCACAGCAAAGGTGCCAGCGGGGAAAAGTGATGCTGGTCCTCACTGCCTCCTGGAACCCCTTCAAATGCCCCAGACAATTTGGCCCTCTCTGCTTTCCTGCGGACTCCATCCTCAAAAGCACTTGTTTTCGCTTTCGGCGGTGTTTGGAGCAAAAAAGACAAACGTCCAGCTTTTGCTGCCACAGCAAAGGTGCCAGCGGGGAAAAGTGATGCTGGTCCTCACTGCCTCCTGGAACCCCTTCAAATGCCCCAGACAATTTGGCCCTCTCTGCTTTCCTGCAGACTCCATCCTCAAAAGCACCTGTTTTCTCTTTCGGCGGTCTTTGGAGCAAAAAAGACAAACGTCCAGCTTTTGCTGCCACAGCAAAGGTGCCAGCGGGGAAAAGTGATGCTGGTCCTCACTGCCTCCTGGAACCCCTTCAAATGCCCCAGACAATTTGGCCCTCTCTGCTTTCCTGCGGACTCCATCCTCAAAAGCACCTGTTTTCACTCTTGGCAGGCTCCGGAGCAAAAAAGACAAACGTCCAGCTTTTGCTGCCACAGCAAAGGTGCCAGCGGGGAAAAGTGATGCTGATCCTCACTGCCTCCTGGAACCCCTTCAAATGCCCCAGACAATTTGGCCCTCTCTGCTTTCCTGCGGACTCCATCCTCAAAAGCACCTGTTTTCACTCTCGGCCACCTCCGGAGGAAAAAAAGACAAACGTCAAGCTTTTGCTGCCACAGCAAAGGTGCCAGCGGGGAAAAGTGATGCTGGTCCTCACTGCCTCCTGGAACCCCTTCAAATGCCCCAGACAATTTGGCCCTCTCTGCTTTCCTGCGGACTCCATCCTCAAAAGCACCTGTTTTCGCTTTCGGCGGTGTTTAGAGCAAAAAAGACAAACGTCCAGCTTTTGCTGCCACAGCAAAGGTGGCAGCGGGGAAAAGTGATGCTGGTCCTCACTGCCTCCTGGAACCCCTTCAAATGCCCCAGACAATTTGGCCCTCTCTGCTTTCCTGCGGACTCCATCCTCAAAAGCACCTGTTTTCGCTTTCGGCGGTGTTTAGAGCAAAAAAGACAAACGTCCAGCTTCTGCTGCCACAGCAAAGGTGCCAGCGGGGAAAAGTGATGCTGGTCCTCACTGCCTCCTGGAACCCCTTCAAATGCCCCAGACAATTTGGCCCTCTCTGCTTTCCTGCGGACTCCATCCTCAAAAGCACCTGTTTTCGCTTTCGGCGGTGTTTGGAGCAAAAAAAGACAAACGTCCCAGCTTTTTGCTGCCACAGCAAAGGTGCCAGCGGGGAAAAGTGATGCTGGTCCTCACTGCCTCCTGGAACCCCTTCAAATGCCCCAGACAATTTGGCCCTCTCTGCTTTCCTGCAGACTCCATCCTCAAAAGCACCTGTTTTCTCTTTCGGCGGTCTTTGGAGCAAAAAAGACAAACGTCCAGCTTTTGCTGCCACAGCAAAGGTGCCAGCGGGGAAAAGTGATGCTGGTCCTCACTGCCTCCTGGAACCCCTTCAAATGCCCCAGACAATTTGGCCCTCTCTGCTTTCCTGCGGACTCCATCCTCAAAAGCACCTGTTTTCACTCTCGGCAGCCTCCGGAGCAAAAAGACAAACGTCCAGCTTTTGCTGCCACAGCAAAGGTGCCAGCGGGGAAAAGTGATGCTGATCCTCACTGCCTCCTGGAACCCCTTCAAATGCCCCAGACAATTTGGCCCTCTCTGCTTTCCTGCGGACTCCATCCTCAAAAGCACCTGTTTTCA